>NW_028246335.1:0-84188 GCF_964263255.1 Lissotriton vulgaris | reverse complement strand
GCCTGGGAAAACAGTTATATCAAATTGAATCTGTTCTGGAGGCTGGCGTATACTTGGCGTCAGACTACTCAACCCATGCAACAAACACCAACGTCCATTCATGGCTGCTGGAACAACTTATGAGCTGCTTTAGCTTGCCCTGTGTGTAGCACACCTTCCATGTAGATGGCACAATTCTGTACTTTCCCCCAGATTGGCAATCAATCCCATCCGGCAGATGGGTCCTCTAGATTATTCAGCATGGTTATGCCCTACTGGTTCTTTCTACCATACTGCACCTTCTTCCCACATTAGACAGGCTCTCAGAGGAGCACCTGTCCAATCTAATGCAGAAGGTGCAAGCCCTATTCTCCAAATGAGCCAGCAAGATGTCTCTGGACTTAGAAATGGGTATGTGTTGATCCTCTTGCTATTTTCTTTTGCTAGATAAGAATGAAGGCCTTCATCCCACCTTGGATCTTCTCTCGCTGATTGCCTTCTGTCAGAAGGACCCATTCAGAATGCTCAACTTAGTCCAGATTCTGTCTGCTCTGGATCCAGGCAATTGGATGGTGGCCTTGGACCTGCAGGACAAACATTTCACTATACCTGTTCTGCACACCCACAAATGTTAATTGCAGTTCAAGACAGACCAGTAGCATTTTCAAATTGCATTCTTCCACTTCGGCCCCACCACAACTCCTTGAGTGATCACGAAAGTGATTGTGGTGGTTGCTGGTGAGCTCACCATCCTTAGTTGCAGACCACGCCGAACCTCCTTACATCTTTAGGGTTTCACTATCAAGGAGCTGAAGTCAAACAGGACTACATTTCCGACTCCCTTCTTAAGAGCTGTCCTTAGACACATGCAGTTCAATGCCCTTCCTTCAAGTGCCACAAGTCCAGGTTATTAAAGCTATTTCCCCACTGATTCAGCTTTGGTCCTGATTCTCAGTGAGAGTAGCTCTAAGACTTCTTGCCCTCTCTACCCACTGCATTCTGGTAGGGGACCACACCACATGCGAGCACTGCAGTGGAACACGAAGCTCCAGTGGGCCCAGCACCAAGCATTTCTGTGGAGTTGACTCCACACAGTCTCACTATTGGGTTGGGCAGGTCATCTGCTGGAGGTAAAGATCAGACTACTCTGGTCTGCAGTGGACACCGGGCTCCATATCAAGTTGTTGGAGTTATGGGCCCTTCTTCTGGCACTGAATGCCTTCCTGCCATCCATCAAGTAGAAGCTTGTACAAGTTCTCATGGACAACACCACGGAGGTGGTACTGCAACAAGCATTTGCCAAGAGGCTCTGCTCCTCTGGAGTTGGCTAGAGCATCAGTGCATATCCCTGATCGTGAGTCACCTGGCTAAATGCTTAAATGCCAGGGCAGACAAGCTCAGCTAGCAGCGCTTTGCAGACCAGACTAGGTCTTTTTGCCATCATTAAGAATGTGCAGTGTCAAAACATTTGCACATTGGAGTACCCTAAATAATTCTGCCTAGAAGATGCGTTCTGGCTTGAGTGGAACATGGAACTCCTTTACGCCTTCTCACCATTGTTTTTCATGCTACGAGTTCTGAAGATCAAGAGCGACCAGGCCCAAATCATCCTACCGGCGGAGGATTGGGCCTGAAGAGTGTGGAGCCTGGAGCTTCTGGCAAGAGTATCTGTCCTATGATCAGGTTGCCAATCGGGGAGGATCTTCTGCAGCAGAGCAGGGTTCTTCTTGCACACCTGTGCAATCTACACCACCATGCATGGAGATTCAGCACAAGCAGTTGACTGACAGGTATCCATCTACGAAGTCCATTTACACTGGCCACTTGGACACGTTTATGGCCTGGTGTGGAGTCCGCAAAACGGACCCTTTGTAAGCCAAGCTGTAGGGTGTTTTACTGTTTGTCTTTAACCCTGCAAGGTCTTACAGGTGCTATTAAAGGTTAATTGACAGCTTTTTTTTGCATTTGCCGGGCCACCCATCCTTATTTAAATCACCTTTTGTGATGCAGTTCCTTGAAAGCTTAACACACATTCCCTACCAAACCTTTTATGGTGACACAGTGGTATACAAAGAGTGTCCACGGGTCTACCAACAATAGATCTACCTTAGAAAGACATAAACCAACAAATTAAGTGTGTGACTCGATAAGAAAATCCCCTTACAAATAAGGATACTCATCAGTCACCATTCGATACTGCCCTAATCATCATCTGGGCTTCCTTAGATATTCCCAACGTGAATCATAAAAGATGTTAACTAGAGCTAGGTTGAAACATCCTAGTTAACATCTTTTATGATTCACGTTGGGAATATCTAAGGAAGCCCAGATGATGACTAGGGCGGTATCGAATGGTGACTGATGGGTATCCTTATTTGTAAGGGGGTTTGTTGGTTTATGTCTTTCTAAGGTAGATCTGTTGTTGGTAGACCCGCGGACACTCTTTGTATACTATGTCCAGTTTTGGGGGTTGTGTCCATGCCAGGTCTCTAAATATGCCCTAGGACCCTCTCCTATCGGTTTGTGTTTCTTGTAACACAGTGGTACCTTAATTTGGTCTTGACATTTCTCATGTGCTCTCCCTTCCAGCTGATGTGCAACTGCTCACTGCATCTAATGACCTTGAAGACTGTCTTCCTTATTGCACACTTGTTTCATGAGTGAACTCCAGGCCTTGTCGGTGGAGCCGCCCTATGCACCTTTTTTTTCAAGACCAAATGGTGCTGAGCACTCTGTGGGCCTTTTTGGTGAAAGTTATGACTTCTTTCTACGTTGAAGTAAGTACAACCAGATAGGGCAACCCAATAATCCCCCAGGAGACTGGGTATGAACATGAGGAACACAATCATCTCCTGAAAGAAACAACTGCAACAGCAAATAACTATTCACTAAACTGCACATAACACAAAGATTTTACAAGAAGCATACTACTTTGCATATCAACATCAGTTTCTAATGTATGTGTAATAATATCATATAAATTGGGTCAAAAGCCAGTAAGCTATCCTGCTGCCAAATCGAGGTCACCCACGTTTTTGTTATAGTCCCAATAATGATATGTGACAGACCTGGAACCACCCAACCATTCAGTCCCCCTTTTTTAAAATTTTGGTTTTTGAGGAATGGCTTTCAAATCTCTAGAGTTTGTGATTGTGGTTGCCAATCTGTTGACGTTTCCCTCTTCAGGCATTTAGTAAGTACATGAGACCATCCTCAGGGGGGCGTGGCTACGCACGCAGCGAGACTGGCTGCGCTTTAGCGGAGCTCCGGCGTGATCCCACACTCTGGGGATAAATTATCCCGCAAAATCTCCGCCTGGCCGGCCAAAATTTGCAGCGGGTGGCCATAAGACGATAACCCAGCATCGGACCGAGTCTTGAGGTCCAACTAGCCCCGGAACCGCACCGGCACCTGTGCATCCGCCGAAGCCGAGGGAGAGATCACAGAATCGGCGGGACCCGCCAGGCAAGTCCGGGGTCGGAACCGGAAGTGAGGGCCGCACGGGCGAGCACCCTGGGAGGCTGGACGGAGGTGGCAGCGCTGGGACACACAAGCAGTGACCGATCCTCAGCGGACACGGAGAGGTGGCGGTGGCCCGACTAGCAACACCCAGACAACGGGAGAGTGGTGCACCAGCAGCGGACTGGGTTCGACATCCGGGCTGCCACGATCGAATCGGACGCGAGGAGGAGCCCCTCCCCCCCCTCGGCTTGTACATGCGGAGCCGATCGACATAGAGGAGAGCGGGCCCAGGGGGCCGACAGGGGATATCTGGACACCCAGTGCGCTGAATACCCGCCCGGATCCCACAGAGCTGCACCCGGTGGACTCGGGCGCCCCCGGGTCGAAGATCGGTCCCCCAGCACCGCCTGCAGCAGACCTGAGCGGTGAGTGAAGCGGCGTGGGGCATATCCAAAGGGCCCTCCGCCCAGTCGGCACCGGGCGGGGATCCCCCCCCCCTGGCACAGAGGCACCGGCGGGCCCCGGCTTTCACAGAACCAAACGCCCGACCCAACCACTGGGCAGCTAAGCCGCCGCTGACAGGGCGCCCCGGAGGCCGCGTCCATAACCCACACCATAAGACAGCAGTGGTGAAGCACCAGGGGGCACCATCGACCAGCTGGTAGGTCGGGGAATTGACTAACCGCGCCAACCACCGCTGCTGAGGCTCGCTAGGGGGTTCCACTGCTAACTACGTCCCCCGAGCCATATGGATTACCCAATGAGGAGAGCGCCGAGGGTGGACATTACCTTCTGAATACCACATGCGCCTCCAAAACGCACGACTGGACACTTGTAGACTCCAGCACCCTCAGGGTCACGGCATCACTGGGTGACCGGCACGGCAAGGGGACGACACGAATCCCGCGCTATACATCCGCGGAGGCAGAGCAACATAGCGCATTACCCTGGCCGAAAACCGAGCAGAGTCGCAGCTACCATTGGACCACACAGAAACGTGCGCAGCTAGACCCCACGTGAAGATCCACGGAGGACACTTCCAACACCTCTCACTTTTGTGCACAGACGCCGTCCCCGCTAGTGGCGCTGACAGTCAGCGCCACCACTGACTACCACTCCAACCAGGTCTTCCGCGCGCCGGATTCTGCCCATGTCTGGGGGCGCAGGGAAACGCACAGGAGTGGGGAGCACGTCCCAGAAGGGCAAAATGGACAAGTCACTGAAGCAGACGGACGCGGACCCGGTGACGGCCAGACTGGACTCGGTGCTGGCAGCTATGGAACGCCTGGAGAACTCCATCCAGTCCACTCGGACGTCCTTGGAGGCGAAAATAGACCGAGTCGCCATAGACCTCACGCACCTGAAGGAGGACCACAAGAAGTTAGCTGAGCGCACCAAAACCCTGGAAACCTCAGTGACTGGCCTGGAGCCTCGGGTTGCCCAGTCAGACAAACAGATGAAAGACCTCCTTAACAGGGTGGAGTTCCTGGAAGACAGGGCGGAGGATGCAGAAGGACGGGCGAGACGCAACAACGTCCGCATAGTGGGTTTACCAGAAAAATGGGAAGGAAGGGATCCGACCACACACGTGGAGGACTGGCTGCGCACCCTGTTTTCAGAAGGCACCCTCTCGCCACACTTCGTGGTGGAACGGGCACACAGAGTCCCGACCAGGCCACTCCAAACCGGCTCTAACCCGCGCCCTTTTCTCATCCGCATCCTGAACTACAGAGACCGGGATGCTGTCCTGAGAGAAACCCGTAAACTCGGCAACATACAGGTGGAAAATGCAAATATAATGTTTTTCCCGGACTACACGATTCAGGTGCAGCGCCAGAGACATTCCTTCCTGATGGTGAAGCGGAGGCTGCGCCAACTAGGACTTACGTATTCCCTCCTCTTCCCTGCGAAGCTAAGAGTAATAGCAAATGAAAAAACACACTTCTTTGACTCCTCGGAAGACGTGGAAGCCTGGCTGGACAATGGGACGGACAAGAACACGGGGAAATTGGGAAACCCGAACAGGTCAAGGAGACGCAGGAGATCCAAAAGGAGACGCGGCGCCAGGTCACCCTCCCCTGCGGCAAGTGGCACTCAGCACAGCGCGAGTCCACCGGAGGAGGAAATGCGCCGGGAACAACAGGAGGCCCTGCGGATGGTCTCGGAGCTCAGCGGCTCCCCGTCCCAGCGCTCCCCGCCTGCCACCAGCCCCAGGATGTCACCGAGCGACGACGAGGCGATCTATGGTCTACCGGACTCACAAATCCCGAGTGGTCTGCCAGACATCACCCCACAAACGTCGGATCTGTATGGCTGATGGAGTGCCGCACCCCGGCACTCTGTGTCCTGCTCCACTCTCCCTCCCACCCTCTGCCCTTGCACCTGCAAATCGACAGTCCTGAAGCACTGGAGGGAGATGACCGGGAGGTATCGAGTGAAGCGGAAGCACTGACCCAGCTCCTCCCGGTGAAGGCGAACACTGAACACGCAGTAAGTTGAGACTGTGCCACACTTACAGTAGCCTATTGCGGAACAGACGCCCTGTGGCACTCACACCTCATGAGGCACAACATGGCAAGGGTCCCTCTGGGTGGGCGATGGTCTCTAGCTCCGAACCTGGACAGCGATGTGACCTCATGACTTTATGATCACACAACGTAACTGGCGGTGGGCCCGCCCGATGGCCGCCTGGACCTATATTTCTTCCCCCCCTGAAAGGGCACTCACGCATTCACGTTCAGCTAACACTCATTAGCCACCTAGCCTGCGTGATGGGCAGCAACCCCCCAGAATGGATTGTTAGTACTTTTTGTAGAATGTTTGGACGGCTGCACGTTTGGCAACCGACCCTATGGTATTTTCCCCAGTTCATGTTCACCCTCCTTCTCCCTATTGTGATATGCTGCATACATGGTCTGACAAGGTGCTCGCTAGACTCATTCCGGTGTTATACGGACAAGTGTGGGGATGTTCTGGGATTGGATGGTGGAGAATCCCTGGGGGGTGTGCGGAACGGGGGGAGAACGGGTGAAACTGACATGTTAAATACTGATGGCTGAGGTCAAAATCTGTACTTGGAATGTACGTGGAATACATACACCTTCACGCAGGTACATGATATACTCATACTTGAAGAGGCACAAAGTGCAGATAGCATTCCTTCAGGAGACACACCTAACAGCCCCTGAGGTGCACACCCTACGCAGGCGGTGGCGTGGCCAGATCTACGCGACGGGGTTCTCCTCTTACGCCAGGGGGGTATTGATATGGGTGAGACCGGGGATCCCGTTTGAAGTTGAAGACTCACACATAGACAAGGAGGGGAGATTGGTGGCAGTGAAGGGACGCCTAGATGGGCGACCGCTGGTACTAGCGTCACTCTACGCCCCCAACACGGACCAGCAGGGTTTCCTCGAGACAGTGTCCACAACCCTAGCACATTGGCATGGGATTCCCTGGATACTGGGAGGGGATTACAATTGCGTATTGGACACTACGCTGAACCGCTCCTTCCCACCGCTACCCAATGCACCGGTAGTGGGTGCCATGAAAGCTCTTGTAGCCTGGGCCTCACACTGGAACTTGCATGATGTGTGGCGCCACCGGAATCCAACTACCAAGATGTATTCGTACTATTCAGGAGCCCACACCCTGCACACCCGATTAGACAGATACATGCTCACTGATGACTTACTCCCGTTAGTAACAGAAGCACACCACATGGGTAGGACACACTCCGACCACAATCCACACATGCTAACAATCTCATGGGCAAGTGCTTGTCCCCCTGTCCCCAACTGGAGACTGCAACCAGACCTCCTACTGGACGCACCCTTCCGAGATTCACTGTTCACACAAATAGTGCATTACTTCGAGGAAAATGTGGGCTCTGCCACCTCTCCACAAATAGAATGGGAGGCGTTCAAGGTGGTCATAAGGGGACAATGCCTGGGCACGCAGGGAAATCTCAAACGGCAGGTGGAGAGGGACCTACAGAAGGTAGAAGAGGAATTGAGCCGACATGAACGGGACTCGGTTAGAGGGAACATCTCTGGGCTCCAAGCTGCGCAGGCGAGTCACGAAAGATTACTAGAGAGGCTCAGATGTTTGAATTATGCGGCACATGCGGCACGTACCCACGATAGGGGGGACAAACCTGGTAAATTGTTATCACGGCTCATCGCCAGAGAGGAACGGACGAAACCAGTCACGAAAGTGCTGGGCGCGGATGGGCGCCCCTACACACACAATCGGAGATTCATGGAGCATTTACCTCACATTATAAAACACTGTATCGCTCTTGCCTGCCCACCCCCGCCCCGGACACGGAGGAATATCTCAGCCAGGTACCGCTACCGTCACTCAGCGATGCCCAACGCGCTGCCCTAGCGGCGCCCATTGCCTCTGAGGAACTCCGGGAGGTCATAGCGGCGCTTTCCAACGGAAAGTCCCCTGGCCCCGACGGACTCCCAGCGGAGTTCTATAAAGCGTACCCGGACCTCCTGATCCCTGAACTCATTACACTGTATGAGACGGCGTTGGACAACTCCTCCCTGCCTCCTTCTCTGAGTGAAGCCACCTTGGTCTCCCTCTTAAAACCGGGAAAGGAGGGGTCGCTACTGGGCTCGTATAGACCACTCGCCCTCCTAAACACTGACTATAAAATATTAGCATCCACGCTAGCGAGGAGACTGGCCCAATATACGCCTACCTTGGTCCACCCTGACCAGAACCGCTTCGTACCTACACGCAGCACTTCACTCAATATCCGTCGGTTGTTCAGGGTGCAGGAATACGCGAGGGACCCTTGGCCACAATCGGGTTGTATAGTCTTAGATCTGGAAAAGGCATTTGACTCGGTAGAGTGGCCGTATCTCAGAGCGGTTATGCAGAAATTTGGTCTGGGTGACACATATTTGGACATGGTGGGCCTCCTATACCAAACGCCTAGCGTTCGTGTCCGGATAGGGAGCCTCCTATCGGATGCCATACAGGTAAGGCGGGGCACGCGTAAGGGCTGCCCTTTGTCGCCTCTGCTCTTCTCGTTGGCTATGGAGCCGCTGGCGGAGTTGCTGAGGGCGCAGGGTGCTGAGTGGGGCATCCCATTGACAGATGGCATACACGCGGTCTCGCTGTATGCTGATGACCTGCTCCTCTACGTCAGGGACCTCACGCAGATACCCCCGGGGCTCACCGGTGCCCTCCGAGAATTCACAACCCACTCGGGACTGAGGGTCAACTGGGGGAAATCTGGGGTTTACCCCTTTCACCCAGATATGCAGGAGTGCGCAGTGCAGTTAGGGGACACGACGCTGGCATGGTATGCCGGCACCTTTAAGTACCTGTGCATCCACATTTACAGGAATCCGGCGGATATATTGGATGGTAACCTGATTAGGGCCATAACCTCCCTGCAGGCCCAGATACGTTTCTGGAGCACGCTCCCGCTAAATGTCCCGGCCAGAATCACCCTGTCGAAAATGATAGTCTTACCTAGACTCCTTTATTATTACTCGAACATACCGGTGTATGTCCCTGCTCGGGTCTTCAAAGACCTGGAGACCCTAGTGCGAACACTCATATGGAATACAGGGAGACCAAGGGTGGCCCTGAAGAAATTGTATGCCCCGACGTCCTCAGGGGGACTTGCGGTCCCGAACCAGCAACATTACTACCTCACCGCGCAACTCCAGTGGGTGGTGGCCTGGCTTGCGGGAAGAAGCCTGCACGACACGGCCTCGGCGGCCCCGGCCCTGACTCAAGCGGAGGTTCTCGCTATGTTCCACCCCCTTAGCGGCACAGCTCGCGGGACGCAACTGCACCTCGCGGTGGCACTACGATGCTACAAACGTGCACTAAAATTAACTAAGGAGACTACGCCCTACGCCCCAGCCCTTCCGCTGGAAGGAAGGCCCAGGCCTGGGGGTGTGGTAACTGCAGCGCACCTGAACGACTGGGTGCCGGTGGGACTTGAGACAATGGCGGACCTATATGACGACGGCACCCTGGTCCTGTTCGAGAGACTAGTAGAGAATCCCGGACTACCAGCTGGACAGTTCCTGCTCCATGCATCTCTGATCCGGGTACTAACGAAACACTGGGGCGACAAGTCTGAGGAACCTCAGACACACCTCCTGATACAATACTTACACGTTATGGGGGCAGGGTCGCACGTAAGACACTGGCTAACACAAGCGCTAAGGTCCCACACTACAAGCTCACTACAGTCACTAAGAGACAGGTGGACAACTGACAAGGGGAGGGACTGGTCAGATAAGGAGTGGCAGAGGATCCTGGAAGGCCCACAGCACATTCCCCGCAACTCGAGATTCAAAATAATACAATTCTACATCATACACGGGGCATACCTGTCCCCGGACAAGATCAACCGCTATTTCGGCCTGGATACCTCCAGCAGCCCACGATGCGCGCTGCTAAATGCAGATCTCCTACATATGCTGTGGGCATGTCCCGAACTGCGGACGTACTGGCACGATGTCACTACACTGTTGACGAAAGGGACGGCAATGGAACTTCGTCACGACTGGGACACCTGTGTGCTGGGCCTACTTACCAGAACAAAACACAACAAAGCCCACACACGGTTCTGGGATCTGGGACTGATAACCGCCAAAAGGCTCATAACACGTCATTGGAAAGCCACGGACCCGCCACAGACGAAACACTGGAGTGCCTCCCTCATTTACTGGGCGATCGCGGAGGGCACAGTGTTACGCAGGGAAGAAACAGCGGGACGGAGGGCCATCCCGATAGCCCAGATTTGGGAGGGCTTCCTACAAGCATTCACCAAGGCCTGCCACGATAAAGTGGTGATGTAAGATGATAGACAACTCGCCCCCCTCCCCCCCAATGGAGTGAACGGACACGTTTGGGTAGAATGATACATAGCAATAAGGAGAAACAAGAGCCGCACACATACAGACATAAACCACCACCCCCGCAGCCTCTCTCTCACCGCCCCCCCACCCGACCCCCCCTCCCCCTTCCCCCCTTCCCCACCCCACCCCCCCACCCTTAGTCGGAAGGGGCCACACACACGGCCGACTCCATCGGCGCAACCCCGCCCCGGGCCTTAGAGCTTACACACACCACCTGAACCGTTGCCCCGCAAACACTTGCCGCCAGCACCCTGCATAGCCACTCTACCCGGACCTAGCACGGCAGGACCCATACTGCAGCACCCCCTCCCCCCTCCTGAGTTAAGGTTCATTACACCCCCAATTTCTTTCCTATTTCCCCCGGTTGGGTCAGAGGTAATTGCAGCAACTGTCGCCCCCCGGTTGACTACGCTGCCTCTGCCTTTCTCAAACAAAATTTTTACTTTTCTGCGCACGACGAACAAGCACGAGGTTGTAGCACACATAGCGGCCCCTGCCGCAACCCTCTACCACACCGCGACAACACTCTGGGCGTTCTAGCCGCCCACGGCACTCACATACGTCGCCCGGAACCGGGCCTGGTTGGTTATATACACCATTGAGGAACAACACATTGCATCACTGGCCGGAGGGTTGCAGGCAACAGGGGTACAGCTGGCCAGAAGAATGCCCGTCTTGAAGGGAAGGGCCAGATATTCTGGTGGGATCGACACTGCGAAATAAGTTGTAATACAATGATAGAGTGTCCATTATGGTGAATGTAGAGACTGTCCCCATTACAGCTGATTGTGTTATTCGCTAATGAGTGCATTTATTGGGTTTTCAACCGTCATCAACATTCGCTCAGATATTGTACGAGCTACTCAAATCGCTGTTTCCCCTTTGAATTATACACACAAGAAATGTAACTGTATGTCAAGTGTTTCAATAAAACAGATTTAAAAAAAAAAATGAGACCATCCTCAGGACAAAAGTGTTGAGATTAATAAATGTATAGATGATTCTGTTCAATGTAGACGAAAAAAATAAAAAAAAACAATACATGGATATAAAGAAGTACAAATAGAAAACTACAAAACTAGAAAATTAAGAAGCACCCCACGGAGTCCATAATGTGAATCAACCACACCCGCAAGGCAACAGAATCAAAGAAGAGTGATAAAACCAGTGAAACCAATCCAGAAAAGCCCAAACTGTCTCACAGTATTTATTGTGTACCTTCCTTTCTCAATTTATTGTAAAGAACATTAAAGGACAGGGAGAAGATGCCCATCATGGTCTTCAGGACTCAAGGAAGAGTAATGCACTCATGCTGAAGCACCTGATAGATCTGATCGACATGGAGTGAGCGTACCCTCTACCTCTATTCCTGCCACTGCCTCTAAGGGCCCCCAAGGGGAGATTTAGGTAGAAATGTAACACCAAGAGAAGAAAAAACACCCATTGAACCTTGAGCTTTATCATGTTAAGGGTATTCTCTGGAACCACTGGCTCAGAATTGGGGAATTGCCACTGGATTCAAGCTAGCCTAGCTGATGAAGGGTGTTACCCATAAACAGGTCCCAGGATGCTTGTTTCCGGTTCAGGGAAGACCTATCTTGGAAGTTCGGGCTGGACTGATCCCATGAGGCACAGGGTCAAGGCTGATTTGCAAATAGCTGGGTCTGAACTGAGATGGCGAAGTGAGCTAAAGAATGATGATGGATTCAACTCAGATCTGTGACTGGGGGTGAGTGTCTGAAAAGTTTCAGCGCTCCGTCCATCATCTCCTTGTGTTTGCTTCGGAATTGGAGAATGGGCAGGTCAATGACCATAACAAGGCTGCTGAAGGGCTTCTAATCTTACCTTTCTGCTGATTAGGTCTACAAACTGAAGTTTAATTGTTTTCAGACTACTCAAGGTCTCTATTCACAGATGTCTCTCCCGCGGTTACCTTGTCTTCTGCATCAGAGCACACACTGGAGGATGCAGGCTCTCCTGGACCTCGTCCAGGCTCATCAGAACTTGCCGTTCTGACAGCGTCACCTCAACCTATGCAGTCTGTCACTCTCTTCCATGAGTGCTACCTACACCACTTCTACATCTTTCTATCTTGCCTCGTCCATTTACTCCTCCAATTCCTATTGAGACTGGTGATACCAGCCACAAGACAGAGACCTTCTAGAATGTGTTCCAAATCTCTGAGGAGATATTAAGTAGAGTAGACGTTGATATTCCTCTGGCCAGCCTCCTTAACTTCATTAGTCTAAACAATGTTCTATATCTACTCATGGGTCAAAGTCAACTCGTTGGTCCAGATTTTCGTGACACTTGAGATCCTCCCATTGCGAATACTCTACCACATGTTCAGTTTCCCTACTTTCTGATGGATACATCTGCCTGTTGATTCCTTACCTTATGATGACTGTCTTTGGTGTTTATGGTAAGATCACAATGTCGAGGGATGTTCTTCCTGCAGGAAAACAAACCCAAAAGCATTGAAGGAAAGAGAAGCCAAACTTTATATGTCTAAAGTAAGAAAGGAGAAAAGGGGTCGAAAGCGATCTAAGTCGATGTCGTCGACTTCGCATGGCTCGAAGAGAAGAAATAATAATAAGAAGAGACATGGGTCTCAACACTGTTCTTCGAAGCCTCGAGTTTCGAAGTCGCCTTCTCTGGCTCTTCAGTGTTATATTAGGAACTTTTTCTCACGTTCTGAGTCTCCGAGGTGACTCCGGACCGTTCCCCTTATATGGGTACTCCGACGCAGTCTCCAGTGTCGGGAGGCTCTCCGGCTCTGGATGGTACATCGAATCCGGTTGATGATGAGACACCTGCTGCTCCTGTGGCTCCACCTGTGACCCCAGTGGTTGGGACTCCAGAGGTTCATCGCATGGAAGTCAAACCGGCGCAGTGTCTGTAGGAGAGTAGGGTCTGCTTTCTATGGTCACCCCAACTGTTTGCTGTGATACTCTGGTTTTTCGACTTTAGTGTGGCTGTGGGGCTGCTAATCAGACCCGCAGCCCAGCTGTTCTCTCTCTAAATTGATACCATGTACTTTAGGTACATACCTAATTGGGAATTGGGTCACCTTTGTGAGCCCCTGTATAGTGTACCATAGGTACCCAGGGCATAGGTACATCCAAGGCCTACCAGGGGCTGCAGCATGTATTATGCCACCCCTGGCTGGCCATCCAAACTGACACCACAGGCTGATCACTCAGCTTGGGTAAGGTGGTGTAATCACCCCTTACTTAGATATAGTATACCTATCTCTACCCTTATATATGGACACATATATACCTATAAGTCACTCCTATGGCAGGCCTTGACAATCATGAAGGCAGAGTGCTTGGTTTTATGTGAGAGGGTGCTCTAGCATGAGCTGAGCCCTTCTGCAACTTTCAGAACCATCTCCTTATAGCTGTTATATGATATAGCCATACCATATACTCTTAAGTGCATTATAATCCTCGCTGTTAATGCTAACTTTGGTTTGGCTTTATCAAAACATGTCGTGTAAGGTGTCAAACACTTTGGAATACTACCCACCCCCAGCCAGTTCTGGTGGCGGGGGTAGCATTCTAGCATTCCACCCTTCTAGAGGGAGAAGACATGTAGTTACTGCTTTACCCGGTTAAAGTTAAACAGAGCCTCAGCATCACAAAATGGATGCTGCTGCCACAGACACGAGTCTGACCTCCTGCTGCTGGATGAAACTCCGGCAAGGGAGGCCTGGACAATAGGTTAACTGTCGAGGGAGGTGCTAGCACCTCCCCAGGCAGCCTGTAGTGTATTGGGGCAGGGTGTGTTGAATGGAAAGATGCTTTTCCAGACACTACCTGGAACACACAAGGTGCTCCATGCATAGCCTGGTTCAAACCAGTTGCTGGGGCACTCCAGCCCCGCTCTGGTGTGAAACTGGACAAATGGAAAGGGGTGTAACCACCCCCTTCTCAGGGTCCACCCATAGGAGGAACCTAGCAGGTAATCCAGCCCCTAAAATCAGTATAACTATAGGAGCTGAGTCTAGACACTTTAGATTAATCCTGGAAGAAACTTTGATACAAACTCTTGGACCTTCGAAGTTCCATATCGACTGGAAGACTGAAGACATCTCCCTTGTGGTCAAGGAGTGATCACCCTGTGCAAACAGGCACCACCAGTGACTTGCATGTTTGCTTTGTCGACGCTCCTTCCGGAACCCGAAGACACAGCTACTCAGGATCTGGACGTCCAGACTTCTCCGACTCCGATCCACATCCACAGCAAAGCTGAGACCTGTGGCGGACACGAGAGACGTGGGACCGGACACCCTGGACATCCTGCATTTTGCTAACAGTGCAACTTCCGAGGCACCCTCCAAGTTGTGCATTGGGGTTTAAGAAGCCCCAGACCCGAGCGCCATTTGAACCCAAGCTCAGCCCTCCACCCTCCACGAGTACCATGTGGGGCCTGCTCCTGCATTTCAGCTCGATACGTCTTCCCGGTTGCTAGCCCGTTGGCTAGTGAGCCCTCCAAAGACAAACCTTTGAACCTTATCTACTTTCCTGGTTGCTCCAGGCTTGCTCCAGCTTCCCTCCAAAGGAGAAGCTCCCCAGATGTTGCTGGTCTGACTCGAAGCCAATCTTCACTTCCTGCGTGACTTGCGGTTACCAAGTCGTGTTGGGTCCAGTTCATATACCGACACCGCAGTCACCTAGATCCTTTGTGGGACAGCTCGAATCCAGCTCCTGGTCATCGTTGACACCTCCTGGTCCTCGTGGCTGCAGAGACAAGCTTCACCTCTTCACCTGAATCAACTTGACATCGCCTGGTTCCTTCCTGGTCACTGGCAAGTGACCCAGACTCTGTCCCCTCTGTTTTTACGTTCTTCTTGTCTCCGATCCACCCGGACACTTTTCCTCTGGTCGCCTGCAGCACTTATTTGCAGATCTCCATTAGAAACATCAACGAAACCCGACACGAAAAGACACCTATGCACCCGGCTTCTCTGGGTGAGGTAACTCGAGTACTTCGGTGCTCCCGTGGGTGTTGACTCTTGAAGTGTCCTAGCTTAAAGGGGTTTTACTGTAGTCCATCCGGAAGTGTCTTTTTTCAGTAACTTTGTAACTTCTATGTTCTCCATTATAAGTCAATGGTAACTCGTGACTGTGTTTATACACTGCACGCGTCTCCCGTGGTTCTCCTACTTCCTAACCTTTGGTTGTCTAGTGTAGCCCCAGCGATTCCGTAGGCCGTAGGCCATTTTCCCTATTCCTGAAGTGGTTCTTATACCACTTACTTAGTATATGGTTTGTGAGGCCCCTAGGGCAGAACTGTATTTGTGAAACTTATAGTATGCTAAATGAGTAACTTGTAATGTATTTCGATCTCTGACCTCATAAAGAGTTCAGAAGGGTTGTGTTAGTAATAAGTACATATATATTTGATATATACCTTGTGTGGTCTCCTTTCATTTGATATTCAAGGGATTATAATTGGTAAAACAGCTTGCTTTACATGCTCTCTGAGGTTTTAGCCTAAGACTGCTGGTCCATGCTACCACTATGATAGCTTGTCTATAAGGTTGACTTTACAACCACCATCAATAAGGGTCGTTAAGACTGGTGCAAGGTGCCCACTAGAATAGTGGACAACATATGCCAGGCTAACTTCTCACATTGGTGGCAGCGGTGGGATAAGAGCTTGCTGTTGTTTTACCATATAATCTTGAGATATCAAGATCACATTAAGGTACCTAGAGGTACATATAAATCAAGTTTTTATAATACTTAAGTTCTACTGAACTTAGTTGTTGTAGAGCAAAGGGCTTAGCACACCCTGACTACAACTCCTAGAGAGGTTATAGTAGGAAAACACTTAGTGTAGGTAGGTGTGGAGAACCTGACCTTATGGGCCAGGCGACGCAAGGCACGCCTAAGATCTCTGGGTTCACTTGCTTTGGCAGACAGAGACACAGGACACTCTGTTAGGCGTAGAAAAGCAGATTTATGAGCTGCAGCCAAGCTCAGTGGTCCTGTAAGTACACCAGCGGGTAGGTTATCAGGAGACTGCCACTTCATTCCGTGGCCCACAGTCTATTATACTATACAAGTTTACAATGCCAACTCCCAAAACATACAAAACTGACAAATAGGAATAGTTTGAAAACAAGCTATTGAATGTCTAAAACACACCCTTCTTTCAGACCCTGTGTGCTCTCCTCCCCTCAAGTTAATCAACACTAGTACCCGTAATTTAATTTGCAGGTGGTAGAACATGTTGAATGCTTCAAAGGACAGTCTATCTAACAGGAGAACACATGAAGAGAATAGCGAAGGTCAGTTAAACAAGATAAAGCCAAGAAGAATGGTGGGACCCAAACAGTGGAGTAAGACCTGGATTAATCAGTCTAGACATGGATTTACAAAACTCGGGAGACCCTGACATCGGTTTTATAAATATGGGCAGAAGTTACTCTTTAACGGGAAGGACACGTAGCAGCTGAAAAAGCAAAAACATTGCGTTCACCACGTCCGCCGTGCTGCCTGAGTAAGACAACAATAAATGGCGGTTAAATACAAAATGGCGGCTAGATACGAAGCGAAGTAGAAAACCACTTAACCTCAGACCCTCCTTTTGCCATACTCAGGCAAAGCACAAAAGACTCATGTTAGTCTGAGTCGATATCGATGGTCATGAGGTCATTGAGGTGTTGCTGCAACATCATTCTAATGTTCTCTGTTTCCTGTGTTACTGGCTTAGAAACACACACAGTGGCACAGAGTCCGCAAATAGCTGGACCGCACTGTAAACAAAGACAACAAGAAAAGATGATTGCTAAAATCGCTCCAAGGAAAGTTAACACTTTCCATCCCCATATGGACAGTAGTCCCCAAAACCATCCCATCACAGACCAGTCTCCAGTTTCCTGATGAATGGACTCAGAGATGACATGTAGCTTAGAGATGGCTTGGTATACTATAAGGGCATTATAAGGAACGTAAAAAAAGCAACTGGTCCCAATCAGTTTACAGACTCCTCCTCTATCTGCTTGGACAATGTCTAGAACCATTCGGTTCTGCAAATTCATAAGGCGATCCGCCTGAAGTTCAGCTGTCAGATTATTCAATGCTCCAGAAGTTATATTTATGGTAGCATAGACCACACAAACTAGGCGTCTGAGGTTTCTACTATTTGCCATTGGACCCCAAAAAGGAAGAAATCCTTTCAGAAAATTTCCTCCCTCTTGTCCGGCTGTGTCTTCTGCATCAATAACCCCTCTACCAAATCTCTTTCTATGGTGATCTGCAGGAGCAGTATATGTCGGAGCAAGAAGAAAAGCTATACAACATGTTCCCGAGAAATGTGTGGGAAGCCATGTATAAGCTTTGTTGTGACAGATAAAGTATGTACCTTGAGATGGTACTAACAGTGAAGGAGTCAAGGGTGTATAAACATATATGTGAGAACAATTACTCCTTTCTTGCTCAACTTTGATATTCTGGCCATTTATTTGTAAATACAGATTACCTCTCTGGGGTAAAACCCAAATCGGTGCAAATTTCTTCTGTTTAACCTTGTCAGTGAGACTAGTGACATACCGAGTCACGTTCCATCCATCGTATGCTCTCTTTTCATCTTTGGGAATTTTAATAATATCAGCGATTTTTGCCATGGTCACTATTCCCTTTATCAAAGAGCTATGACTGAAATCCACTCCACTATTATAGGACCCACCAGGAGGATATCGGAGTAGATTCTGGTTATGCATTAGAAAACATAGCCAGATAAGCCCAAGCAGAACCTTCATACGTAAATGGAAGGACTAAATACGGCATCCCTCTCTCTGTGTTGTGTGGTATTAGCCCACAAACCCAACAATCAGTAGTATTCACTACCAATTGATGTTGATGTAACAATTGGATAAATGAATTGTTAAAATACTCCATTCTTCTCATCTGCTCATGGTCTGGGAGTGCGTAAAAATTTATGCGGAGAAATAGTAGTAGAGGAAATCAAAGAAGTAGAAGTAGGGACAGGTGTCGGCAGCATACTGTGTACGATCCATCTTACACATGCTAATAAACTGCATAAACATACTGAAATACATAATGCTAGGCCACAACGACTGAATAATAATTTCTTATAATGATTTCTTTTCATTGTCTTAACATCATTCTCTTTTCCTGCGCTATCCATTACTCTAAAGGTGTTGCTCACGATAATCTTCCTTAATCACTTGGCTGTGGTTGTTAGCCGTCCTATGACACTGCAAGTCCTGTTGACCTAGTCACTTTTCAGGTCACAGCCTAAGACTCCTACCGTGACTCTGCAACTTAATGGATAATGGAAAAGGAATGTTTCTTTTTTTAACAAAAGACAAAATTATAAAGCACAGAGTTTATTTGTCTTTAGGCAACCTTTCTCTCAGGTTGTATTGTGTCTTGCCAGATATCGTCTGGTCCTTGAATAAAGCCTCTGGATCCGATGTGTTTAGTCGTAGGTGTGGAGGTACAGCTTCCTGCAAAACGTTGTTGTCCTCTTTCTCAGAATTAGTCCAATCCAGGCGTGCACTGCTGAACGGTATGAACCTGGGTACCTTTTCACATTCACTGTCACCAACGCCTTCTCGGACCCACTGGTCGTAAGGTAAAGGCAATGGTACCCTTTTGCAGTGCACGCCGTGAATCCAGTTTCTTTTACCGACGACTATCACTGCTGTACGGGTCGTAAGTAGGACTTGTCTCGGCGGCCCCCAACGAGGTTCCAGATTCTTTTTCCTCTGGAAATTTTTCAGACACACCCAGTCACCAGGTTAGATGGAGTGTCCTGGATCTGAAGAGGCCTCCGGCAAAGCGTTTTGGACCTGTTGACGAATAACACGTAATTTAGTGGTGAGGCTGTGCAAATAATCAACCAACAATGGATACGGAATATCTGAATACTTTTTGGGGCGAGGGACTCCCCAAACATTAGCTGGGCATCCGAAAACAATCTCGTATAGGCTAAGCCCCAAACGAGAATGTACAGTCATTCTTGTTGAGAGAAGTGCCAAAGGCAAGGCATCAGGCCAAGAAAGGCCTGTACTGGTCTGGATCTTTGCTAACTTAAGTTTGAGAGTGCCGTTGTAACACTCTACCAAACCTGCTGACTGAGGATGGTTTGCCGCGTGAAATTTCTGTCTAATTCCAAGACCCACACACACTTTTTGCATAATCTGACCTACGAATTCACTCCCATTGTCACTCCAGACAATGCGCGGCAAACCAAACCTCGGGAAGAATTCCTTCAGAAGGACTTTGGCAGTAGACAAAGCAGTATTGTCCTTTAGGGGGTAAGCCTCTATCCATCTGGAAAAGGCGCAAACCACCACCAGGACATACTTAAGATTGTTGAAACTTTCCATATGAATGTAATCTATTTGCAGTACCTCAAAAGGATACATAGGGGGAGCAAAGTGACCTGCTGGAGTTGGAGTTCCCTTTCCTGGATTACGCATCAAGCAAACAATGCAATGCTTCACTACATTTTCTGCACATTTAGGAATATTTTCGTTCTGCCATACTGGAGCTAGGAGTTTACATATACCCCTTGCATTAATATGGGCTGGTCCATGAGCCATAGTAACCACAGGTAATACATATGCATCTGGTAACAACCATCGCTGATGCTCTGACAATTCCGTCCAACATCCCATCGTATCCAACATTCCCGTACTTTCTTTCCACTTACTCAATTCTTTCTCAGTTGCCTCCTTCTGAATCATTTTCACGCTTTCTACTGTGTCTTCACACATACCAGCATCTGGAACCCAACTTGCCGGTCCTGCTACGTACATTCGACTTTCAACATTCTGCGCCGTTTCCCTTGATATTTCATCCGCAAATGCATTTCCTCGACCCACGTCATCAGTAATCTTTTTATGCACACTACACTTCACAATCACTATTTGAATAGGCAAAGCAAGTGATTCAAGAAGGTCAGTCACCAATTGACCATGCTGTTTTTAGTGCAGTGGTAGGTAAAGAATCCTCTTTGTCTCCACAAACGGCCGAAGCTGTGGGCAACGCCAAACGCGTATTGACTATCTGTATAAACAGTCACTCTCTTTTCGCCAACACACATGCTCTCGTCAACGCAATCAACTCTGCAGCTTGTGCTGAATTCTGTGAAATGCGTGCAGTTTCCACTATCATATGTAGAGTTGTAACAGCATAAGCTGCTGATGTCTCGCCATTAGGAAGCTTGAAACAAGACCCATCTACCCACAGGATCCCATCCGGATCCGTAAGTGGTGTATATTTCAAATCAACTCAACCTTTAGTTTCTATTTCCGTACGAAGAAAACAATCATGCTGATCTTGTACACTTTTCTCATCCAAAATAGGCAACAATGTTGCTGGATTCAGAACATTACATCTCCTGATATGTATGTGACTAGCTAAAAGCGTCAACTGATATCCAGACAAACGGGCACTCGTTAAGTGCTGGGTTTTTGTTCTGTTCAAGAGAGTGTCTACTCCTTGTGGCACCATAACATTAAGAGTTTGATCCAACACCAATCCAGCAGATTGACGAATAGAAATTGCTGCTGCCGCTGTTGCTCTAAGACAACTGGGTAATGTTTTAGCAACTGGATCTAATGTAGCCGAGAAATAGGCACATGGCCTTTGTTTACCTCCAAATTGTTGTCAGGACTGATGATGCACAACCTTCTCTTTCATGAACATAGAGTGTAAAACGTTTACTGTAATCTGGAGTACCCAACACAGGAGCCAAACACAAAGCAGTACGTAAATCAGAAAAACTCTTTTGACATTCATCAGTCCAAGGAAAAGGTTGGGGCATATCTTTCAGAGTGAGTGCCAACAAGGGTTTAGCTAGTAAGGAAAAATTCGGAGTCTACTGTCTACAATAAGAGGTAATGCCTAAGAAAGCACGCACCTCTCTTTGTGTGGATGGTACTGACATTTGCACAATTGCTTGAATACGTTCAGGGGGAAATCGCCTTCCCTCCTTCGACAAGAGATTACCTGAATAGGTAACCTCTTGTCAGCAATATTGCAACTTAGAAAGCGATACTTTGTGGTGTGGATCAGACAAATGTCGCAGAAGTGACACAGTCGTATTCTTACAGACATCTTCCGAATCGGCAGCCACTAACAAATCATCCACATATTGGATAAGAGTAGCACCTGATGGCAAAGAAAAAGTGTCAAGCTAAGACTTCAGAGCTTGACTATAGATGGAGGAACTCTCACAATAGCCTTGAGGTGCACGCTTAAATCGAAAACTTCGGCCTCCAAGCGAGAAGCCAAAGAGATCCCTACTCTCCTCAGCAATGGGAATGCTAAAGAAAGCATTTTTGAGATCAATAACCAAAAACCAAGCTGCCGAAGCAGGAATCATAGTAAGCTAAGCAGTAACATCTGGAACAACAGGAAACTGAGGGACAACAATTTTGTTGACCTCTCGAAGGTCTATCACAAAACGATACACAGGTGGCTGAGAAGGATCAGTACGCTTTAAAACAGGCAGAACAGGACTGTTACAAAATTTCCTCTGGTCTCTTCGACCACACCCTTCTGAACCAAGTCATGAACAATAGCCAACAGAGCTCTCTCACCATCGTTAGAGATTGTGTATTGTGGAATGCGTAGTAACTTAACATCAGGCTTCATAGTAATCACATAAGGTGGAATTTGAAGCAAACCAACATCATTCGGACCCGTGGCCCAAAGCGTAGCAGGAAGCGAACGCAGTTCGAGTGGCAATTGGTCCTTAGATACGTACATCGGAGAAGTCAACTTCGCACCTAAAGTAAGATGTACACCAGATGGTAGCAGTACAATGTGGCATGTAGACATTTCAATAAATCCAAACCCAATAAATTCTCTCCGCAACCCGTCGTCAAAAGAAGTGGAGCTTCTAAATCGTACGGACCAATGGAAATGGGCAAAGGACAAGAAACAGGGTTGCGAACTGGGGCGCCAGAATATCCCACAGAAACATTTGTTAAGCCAGACAAAGGTGCCCCAGGGAGTTTAGAATGCATAATAGAACTTCTCATTGCACCAGTATCCAAAAGAAATGGTTCCGTAACACCCAATGCTACAACATTAACATAAGATCCATCCTGATCCACTGGAACTGATACAACTCCCTTACTCGGTCTATGGCTGTCTTAGCAAGTGGGAAAATCAGCATTCTCACCACCTGCGCAATAATAATCATTGTAATATTGTGCAGACTGAGAATTCCGCTGGTCAAAATAATTTGCAGAGTCCTGAGGGGGAGAGGGACGTCGTTCCTGAAATGACGCACCACGCCCTCTACCTCTGGACACTGACCGAGAATCTCCTCGACCCCGTGGCTGTGATCCTCCATAACGCTGCAACAGAATTGGACAGCTAATCTTAAAATCACCTTCCTCTTTACAATAGGCACATTCATTAGGACCCAATGGAAATCGCGGAGCTGGAGATTCAGGTTTTTGCAACAGCTTCTGAAACTGTGGGGTCTGTTGCAATTGGGGCTGAGCAGAACGAGGAGGATAAGCCTGTTGTAGAAGAACCTTCATTTTTAATTCTTTAGTTTTCTTCTCCGCTTTTTTCCTTATCTTCCTTATCCCTATTCTCATAGCATTGAGCAGTAGCTAATATCTGGGCAGTTGAAGAAACAGCCCATGCACTCTCAGATTGTTTCAATTTATGAGATAATTCTGGGAGTAAATTAAAAACGAATTTATCTACAAATAATCGCTGTCCACCTTCAGTACTCATATCTTCACCACTATGGTTGATGAAAGTCTCTTCAAAACGAGTAAAGAAATTGGAGACACTTTCATCAATCTTTTGTTTGCACGCTGCCAACTTATCCCAGTTAACAGCAGGCATCATCGTTTTCATAAGAGCTATTATTCTATCAGGCAACTCCGTAATCAGATCATCAGGTTTGGCACCACCTACTTGTCCTGCATCTGCGGCCGCAATAGCAGCCCAGTTACCACCTAAAGCTTGATCATGATCTTGTCTACGAATTTTAGCCCATAAAGCTTGTGGGACTACATTTCCCATAAGTAAATCAATATCTGCCAAATTCATAACACATGCATTAACAGTCTGAGACAATTCTTTATAATACCCAGCAGGATTCTTACGAGGGTCCGGTAAGGACTGCTTAAGTGCCAACACTTCTGTTCTTTTCCAAGGATCATGTACCCATATGCGCTGAAAATGAGCAAGAACAGGCGGCTGAGCGTTTGGGTCTGACTCTCTCCATATTGGAGGAACTTCTCGCATGGGATATTGTGCCATTTTACGACGAACTGCAGGATCAGGCTCAAGAGAAGTTTGAGAGAAGAAGGAAGATCGGAAAGTAACAAGCTTCTGATCAGCAGACTCTACATCAGGACCCACAATAAATCCCTTATCAAATTGATCCCGTATTTCAAACAAATCCTGAGGAGGTGAATCCAAATCCATATCTTCCCACCCTTTGATAAGAGTGTTGCACATAATATTGAAGACATACCTCTGCGTATGCGCATTCCATTGCAGAAAGGTGTCTAAAATATCACGCACACTGTACTGTAAACTACTCGTGATCCAATTACGAGCAAGAGAATCTAACTTAGTTCGCTCTTCCAAATCTGGGATCTGACTACGAGATTGTCTTCGAGATGAAGCAGGAGAAAAGAAAAGAGATCCAAGAAAAGATGACAAAAGACCAGAAACAGTCTCAACTAAACAATGTCGAGCTGTAGGGGAATCTGACAATAAAACAGGAGACAACGTATTCTGTAAAACAGGAGAAGAACCAGTAGCAACAGAAGGTAAAGGAAACTGAGGCACAGGAGTTTGGGGTACAGAAGTCGGTGGCAAAGGGGGTGGAGGTGGAATCACAGGAAGAGGCAACTGTGCAGGAACCAGAACAGCTGGATTAACAACAGGTTGTAATGGAGGTGCATTAGCGCCTAACACATAAGGTGGAGGTAACGTCAAGAGATGGGACACGAAAGGATCTTCGTCATCACCCTTACTCTTTGAGGCAATAGGTAACACAGGATAACATCTGTCTATTGCCATACGATGCTGTCTTTCTGAAACCTCAACCATCTGATCAGCTTCGTCCTTTTTAAACTGTTGGGCAGCCTGCAAGATCGTCATATCCTGCACGTTCTTATCTTTCTTCATTTGCTTAATTTCCTTCTGTTTGGATTTTTTATGCCAGAGGCGGAAAGAGTCAAACATTGCCAGCCGGGCTTTTCTCTTAAATAGAATCGTTTCCAAAGTATAGCAGGTTCAAAGGTACCATTTTGTGGCCACCGTAAAACACCATCTTATTTAGTGTATCGAATCCATGTTTCATTAAAAATAAAAGGACCTAAACCATGTTTTGAATAGAGCTCATAAGTGGGAGTTCCAACCGGAGGAATCGTACAAGAATCCTCTAGCCGGGAGTCCCTAGTACAACCAAAACAACAAAATTTCTTAAACTTACTAAATCCAGGCATTTCATAACGAACTGGACTACTTACAAACGTCAAGGGATTTTAGACAATATAGTCACAGCACAAACGTACTTACCCCTTGGCTTCGGTTAGTGCACTGATCGAATAACAAAAAACAAAAAAAACAAAAAGGTGGGTGCTAGCCACAAATATTTAACTAAATGTTTTCTCACGCCAACAGATGTCCGTCTAACGTCTCGCGATACTAATCATCACCAGGCGCCAAAGCAGGGGGACAGTCATGGCAGCAGTCGTCAGCAGCCGTCGGGAAGGAGTAGCCGCCCCTCAAAAGACCTTCGGTCCACTTCGACATACAGGGGTCACTCACATGGCTCGCGAAATCCTCCGGAATTTTCTTGCGAAGCTCCTCACGACCTTCGGGCAAAAACTACTACCACTGAAGTCGCCCCACATTGGGCGCCAATTGGAGAACCTGACCCTACGGGCCAGGCGGCGCAGGGCAGGCCTAAGATCTCCGGGTTCACCTGCTTTGGCAGACAGAGACACGGGACACTCTGTTGGGCGTAGAAAAGTAGATTTATTAGCTACAGCTAAGCACAGTGGTCCTGTAAGTACACCAGCGGGTAGGTCATCAGGAGACTGCCACTTCATTCTGTGGCGCACAGTCCATTATACTATACAAGTTTACAATGCAACTCCCAAAACATACAAAACTGACAAATAGGAATAGTTTGAAAACAAGCTATCGAATGTCTAAAATACACCCTCCTTTCAGACCCTGTGTGCTATCCTCCCCTCAAGTTAATCAACACTAGTGCCCGTATTTTAATTTGCAGGTGGTAGAAGATGTTGAATGCTTCAAAGGACAGTCTATGTAAAAGGAGAACACATGAAGAGAATAGCGAAGGTCAGTTAAACAAGATAAAGTCAAGAAGAATGGTGGGACCCAAACAGTGGAGTAAGACATGGATTAATCAGTCTAGACATGGATTTACAAAACTCGGGAGACCCTGACATCGGTTTCATAAATAAGGGCAGAAGTTACTCTTTAACGGGAAGGACACGTAGCAGCTGAAAAAGCAAAAACATTGCGTTCACCACGTCCGCCGTGCTGCCTGAGTGAGGCAACAATAAATGGCGGTTAAATACAAAATGGCGGCTAGATACGAAGTGAAGTCGAAAACCACGTGACCTCAGGTGCACACACCACACCTCACTAGAAAATGTCCTTAACTGCAGAGGCTAGTGCCCCCTGCCAGAAGTGGATCCCCCAAGGATCCCTTCTAAGTATGATACATTGGCTTTTGCAGAGGTGAGAAGCCTATGTTCACCCAGGAGACTTAGACCAGGACAGAGTCCAACCTTTAAACACCTAGTAGATCTGTTAGTGGAGTATGATGCAGAAAAGGCAGCAACCCCAGATCAAACAGGTAGTATAGAGGGGGGCCATCCCTCAACAGAAGATTCCCATGATGAAAATCAAGGGGGTGCTGATGAGGAAGAGGATGAGGACCAGGTACAAGTTAGTGACCTGAATCTGGCCAACTTAGGTCTTCATGGGACTGGAGAAGGAAGGATCCAATCCAGACCCCCAAGTAGGTCTAACAATCAGTACAGGAGAGGGAGGTCACTATTGTGTGAGTCCAACCACTTTGGTGACCCAATAGGGTCCAATGCCTCAGCTCTAAGGAGGATGACTCTTCCCTGAGAGAAGAGAGCATAAAGCTAGGATGAAGGAAGTGAATCTTAGGATCAAGAGGCAAGAAATTGCCCTTGCCAAAGAGACCCTGGCTCTTGCAAGAGAGCAAAAGTTGAGTGGATTAGAATCCACTGGTGGCAGCAACAACCCTAGAGATAGGGAGAGGTCTTATGACATAAAAGCCTAAATAAGATTATCCCTCCCTACAAGAGTGGGGATGACATCCACAAGTGGATAACTGCTTTGGAGAGGGCCTGAAAAAGTACAGCAGGTACCCCAAAGTCAGTGGGCAGGAATCTTATGGCTCTCATTTTTAGATAAAGGCAGAGACAAGCTCCTCACCGTTAGTGATGAGGATGCTAACAACTACACTGTCCTGAAGAGTGCTCTGATAGATGGGTTTGGCTTAACCACTGAGCAGTATAGGTTGCTGTTCAGAGACACCCAGAAGGCACAGACTCTGGACTGGACTGAATTTGTAGATTGTGCCACTAAGGCTCTGGAAGTCTGGTTACTGGGCAGTAAGGTCAAAGACTATACAGGATTGTATAATTTGATTATGAGAGAACAAATTCTTAGTAATTGTCAGAAACAGTTATTGCATCAACACCTGATTGACTCTGATCTGACCTCTCCCCAAGAATTGGCAAAGAAGGCAGACAAATGGGTCAGAACCAGGGTGAAGCAGAAGGTCCAGAACCAAGGTGGTAATCAGAAGAAGCAAGACCAAAAGGGTGGGGAGAAAGCAAAAGACCAGAAGTCTTTGCCAGGTCCCCAAAAAGCTTTTAATGAGGGGGGTTCCAAGAAATCCAAAAAGAAAGAAGGTCCAAAGAAACCATGGTGTAATTTTTGTAAAAGTAATACTCACTGGACCAATGATTGCACCAAGAAGGAGACCGCTCCAGCCACCATTGCCCCTAAGGCAACTGTTCCCCCTAATACAGCTAATAGTGGTGGTTCTCAACAGAAGGGTGTAGTAGGGTTGACCCGACCCTGGGAACTGAAGTGGATTCTGGCCTAGTCAGAATACCCTCTCGGGCTGTTCTGGTCTGTGATGTGGACATGGCTATGTCCTCTACTGTGAGCCCCAGTAACCTGGGCAAGTACAGACAGACTCCTTTGATTAATAATAAAGTGGCTCAGGCCTATAGGGACACATGTGCCAGTGTCACCATGGTGACGCCTAACTTTGTGGACCCTGGACAGTTCATACTAGGTGAGAATTACCTAGTGACCAATGCAAGCAATGTCACTACCACCCATAGTTGGCAATTGTTCATTTCTTCTGGGGAGGGGTAACTGGCCTCAAAAGAGTTGTTGTTAGTTCAAACCTCCCTGTAGAATGTCTGCTTGGCAATGATCTGGAATCTTCAGTCTGGTCTGAAGTGGAGTATAGGACTCATGCAAAGATGTTAGGCATATCAGCACATGTCCTTGCTGTGACCAGGTCACATGCCAAAAAGTGCAAAACTGAACAGGCCCTGGATCCTGAAATTATGGACCAGTTGCCTACCAAGAGAAAGAGCAGTAGGGTTAAGGCAGGGCCTTCCCCCTTGCCTCAGGATGAGAATCAGTGTTCCAAGGAAGCTGACGGTGAGACCCAAGAAGGAACTGTCCTAGAAGAGTTTGAGCCTGATCAGGTTGAGTTTCTTGGGGCAGGGGGACCTTCAAGGGCAGACCTGAGGCAGGCGCAATTGGACTGCCCCTCTCTTGAACCCCTCAGTCAGCAAGCTGCTGCTGAGGCTGCTGGGAATGCTACAGATACCCATAGAGTCTACTGGGGTGAAGGGCTCCTGTATTCAGAGGCTAGAGACCCCAAGCCTGGTGCTTCCAGGAGGTTGGTCATACCTTTGGCATTCAGGGGCTTCCTTCTTTCCTTAGCCCATGATATTCCCTTTGCAGGACATCTTGGCCAGAACAAGACTTGGGACAGGCTTGTCCCTCACTTTCACTGGCCCCACATGTCAGAAGATACCAAGGAGTTTTGTCCTCCTGTGTCACCTGTCAAGCCAATGGCAAAAATAGGTGGCACAACAAAGGCCCCCCTATTATCACTACCTGTGGTGGAGGTTCCCTTTGAAAGAGTTGGGATAGACATTGTTGGACCAATGGATCCCCAAACAGCATCTGGGCACATGTTTATTCTGGTGGTAGTGGATCATGCCACCAGATACCCAGAAGCTATTCCCTTAAGGACCACAACAGCACCTGTTGTGGCAAGAGCCCTCCTGGGAGTTTTCTCAAGAGTGGGTTTTCCGAAGGAGGTTGTCTCAGACAGAGGTGCAAACTTCATGTCTGGGTACCTAACTGCTATGTGGAAAGAGTGTGGAGTGAACTACAAGTTCACCACACCCTACCATCCACAATGCAATGGTCTGGTTGAAAGATTTAACAAGACCTTAAAGGGCATGATCAAGGGTTTACCTGAAAAGCTTAGGCGGCGATGGGACATCCTTCTGCCCTGCCTTTTGTCTGCTTACAGAGAGGTCCCACAGAAGGGGGTTGGCTACAGCCCTTTTGAACATCTATTTGGGCACCCTGTAAGAGGACCCTTGTGTCTGGCGAAGGAGGGATGGGAGTTACCTCTCAAAGCTCCAAAGCAAGACATAGTGGATTATGTACTTGGTCTCCGCTCCAGGATGGCTGAGTATATTAAAAAGGCATCCAAAAACCTTGAGGCTAGCCAGGAACTCCAAAAAGCCTGGCATGACCAAAAGGCTGTGCTGACTGTTTACCAGCCAGGACAGAAAGTGTGGGTGTTGAAGCCAGTGGCCCCAGCAGCACTCCAAGACAAATGGTCTGGACCCCACACGGTTGTTGAACTGAAGGGAGAGGTAACCTATCTGGTTGACCTTGGAAACTCCCAGGAGCCCCCACAGGGTGCTTCATGTCAAAAGGCTGAAACCGTATGTTGACAGGGCAGACATGGGCTTGCTCATGGCTACAGATGAGGGACAGGAGGAGGAGAGTGACCCTCTCCCAGACCTACTTTCTCAGAACCCTGATGATGGTTCAGTTGATGGAGTAGCCTTGGCTGGCAGCCTCACTGACCAACAGCAACAGGACTGTAGGCAAGCTATGCAGTCCTATAGACATATGTTTTCACTAACTCCAAGTCAGACAAACTGGTACACCCATGAGGTGGACACTGGTGACAGTCTGCCTGTGAAGAGTAAAATCTACAGGCAACCTGATCATGTCAGGGACTGTATCAGGACAGAGGTCCAAAAGATGTTGGAGTTGGGAGTCAGTGAGCCCTCAGAGAGCCCTTGGGCCAGTCCTGTAGTCCTAGTGCCTAAACCTCACACCCAAGATGGTAAGAGAGAGATGAGGTTTTGTGTGGATTACAGAGGCCTCAATGCTGTCACTAGGACAGATGCCCACCCAATACCAAGAGCAGATGAGCTCATTGACAGATTGGCTTCTGCCAAGTTTTTGAGTACATTTGACTTGACAGCTGGCTACTGGCAGATCAGACTAGCCGATTATGCAAAAGCCAAAACAGCATTCTCAACCCCTGGAGGTCATTATCAGTTTGTGGTAATGCCCTTTGGCTTGAAGAATGCACCTGCCACATTCCAAAGGTTGGTGAACCAAGTCCTCTCAGGTCTGGATGACTACTGTGCAGCTTATCTTGACGATATTGCTGTCTTTAGCTCCACTTGGGAAGATCACCTGATCCACCTAAAGAATGTTTTGGAGGCCCTGCAAAAGGCAGGCCTAACTATCAAGGCTACCAAGTGCCAGATAGGGCATAGTACGGTTGTGTACCTGGGCCACCTTGTAGGTGGGGGTCAGGTTTAACCATTGGAGAGCAAGATCCAGACCATACAGGACTGGACTCCTCCCACCACCCAGACAGGTCAGAGCTTTCTTGGGCCTGACTGGGTACTACAGGAAGTTTGTTAAGAACTATGGGTCCATTGTGCCACCACTTAATGACTTAACCTCAAAGAAAATGCCAAAGAAAGTTCAATGGACAGTAAGCTGTCAAAAGGCATGTGATGACCTGAAGCAGGCCATGTGCTCTGCACCTATTCTGAAAAGTCCTGATTACTCCAAAGAATTCATTGTCCAAACAGATGCTTCTGAGTTGGGTGTGGGAGCTGTTCTTTCACAATTGAATAAAGATGGTCAAGACCAGCCAATAGCTTTTATTAGCAGAAGGCTGACCCCTAGAGAGAAACGTTGGTCAGCTATTGAGAGGGAGGCCTTTGCTGTGGTTTGGGCCCTGAAGAAGCTGAGGCCATACTTGTTTGGTACTCACTTCAAGATTCAGACAGACCATAAGCCCCTCTTGTGGCTAAATCAGTTGAAGGGTGAAAATCCCAAACTGCTCAGGTGGTCCATTTCCCTACAGGGGATGGACTTTACAGTGGAACATAGACCTGGAACTGACCATGGCAATGCAGATGGACTCCCCAGATATTTCCACTTAGAACATGAAGACTCAACTGGTCAAGGTTAGTTTAATGTCCCTGCGTTTGGGGGGGGGGGTTGTGTAGGAGAGTAGGGTCTGCTTCCTATGGTCACCCCTACTTTTTGCTGTGATACTCTGTTTTTTCAACTTTAGTGTGGCTGTGGACCTGCATATCGGACCCACAGCCCAGCTGTGCTCTCTCTAAATTGATACCATGTACTTTAGGTACATACCTAATTGGGAATTGGGTCACCTTTGTGAGCCCCTGTATAGTGTACCATAGGTCCCCAGGGCATAGGTGCATCCAAGGCCTACCAGGGGCTGCAGCATGTATTATGCCACCCCTGGCTGGCCATCCAAACTGACACCACAGGCTGATCACTCAGCTTGGGTAAGGTGGTGTAATCACCCCTTACTTAGATGTAGTATACCTATCTCTACCCTTATATACTACCCTTATATATAGACACATATATACCTATAAGTCACTCCTATGGCAGGCCTTGACAATCCTGAAGGCAGAGTGCTTGGTTTTATGTGCGAGGGTGCTCTAGCATGAGCTGAGCTCTTCTGCAGCTTTGGGAACCATCTCCTTATAGCTGTTCTATGATATAGCCATACCATATACTCTTAAGTGCATTATATTCCTCACGGTTAATGCTAACTTTGGTTTGGCTTTATCAGAACATGTCCTGTAAGGTGTCAAACATTTTGGAATACTAACCCGGTTAATGTCAAACAGAGCCTCAGCATCACAAAATGGATGCTGCTGCCACAGACACAAGTCTGACCTCCTGCTGTGGACGAAACTCCGGCAAGGGAGGCCTGGACAATAGGTTTCTTGTCGAGGGAGGTGCTAGCACCTCCCCAGACAGCCTGTAGTGTATTGGGGCAGGGTGGGTTGAATGGAAAGATGCTTTTCCAGACACTGCCTGGGGCACACAAGGTGCTCCATGCATAGCCCGGTTCAAACCAGTTGCTGGGACACTCCAGCCCCGCTCTGGCGCGAAACTGGACAAACGGAAAGGGGTATAACCACCCCCTTCTCAGGGTCCACCCATAGGAGGGACCTAGCAGGTAATCCAGCCCCTAAAATCAGTATAAAGATAGGAGCTGAGTCTAGAGACTTAAGATTAATCCTGGAAGAAACTTTAACACAAACTCTTGACCTTCGACGTTCCATATCGACTGGAAGACTGAAGACATCTCCCTTGTGGTCAAGGAGTGACCACATTGTGCAAACAGGCACCACCAGTGACTTGCCGGTTTGCTTTGTCGACGCTCCTACCGGAACCCGAAGACTCAGCTACTCAGGAACTGGACTTCCAGACTTCTCCGACTCCGATCCACATCCACAGCAAAGCTGAGACCCGTGGTGGACACGAGAGACATGGGACCGGACACCCTGGACATCCAGCATTTTGCTAACAGTGCAACTCCCGAGGCAGCCTTGAAGTTGCGCATTGGGGTTTGAGAAGCCCCAGACCCGAGCGCCATTTGCACCCAAGCTCAGCCCTCCAGCCTCCAAGAGTGGCGCGTGGGGCCTGCTCCTGCATTTCAGCTTGACATGTCTTCCTGGTTGCTAGCCCGTTGGCTCGTGAGCCCTCCGAAGATGAACCTTTAAATCTAAACTGCTTTCCTGGTTGCTCCAAGCTTGCTCCAGCTTCCCTCCAAAGGAGAAGCTCCCCAGACCTTGCTGGTCTGACTCGAAGCCAATCTTCACTTCCTGCGTGGATTGCGGTTACCAAGGCTTGCTGGGTGCAGTCTGGATACCGACACCGCAGTCACCTAGATCCTTAGTAGGACAGCTGGAATCTAGCTCCTGGTTGTCGCCGACACCTCCTGGTCCTCGTGGCTGCAGAGACCAGCTTCACCTCTTCACTTGAATCAACTCGACATCGCCTGGTTCCTTCCTGGTCACTGGCTGGTGACCCAGACTCTGTCCCCTCTGCTTTCAGGTTCTTCTCGTTTCCGATCCACCCTTGGATCCACCCAGACACTTTTCCTCTGGTCGCCTGCAGCACTTCTTTGCAGATCTCCATTAGAAACATCGACGAAACCCGACACGAAAAGACACCTATGCACCCGGCTTCCCTGGGTGAGGTAACTCGAGTACTTCGGTGCTCCCGTGGGTATTGACTCTCGAAGAGTCCTAGCTTAAAGGGGTTTTACCGTAGTCCATCCGGAAGTGTCCTTTTTCAGTAACTTTGTAACTTCTACGTTCTCCTTTATAAGTCAATGGTAACTCGCGACTGTGTTTAGACACTGCACGCTTCTCCCGTGGGTCTCCTACTTCCTAACCTTTGGTTGTCTAGTGTAACCCCAGCGATGCCCTAGGCTTATTCCCTATTCCTGAAGTGGTTCTTATACCACTTACTTAGTATATGGCTTGTGAGGCCCCTAGGGCAGAACTGTATTTGTGCAACTTATAGTATGCTAAATGAGTAACTTGCAATGTATTTCGATCTCTGACCTCATAAAGAGTTCAGAAGGGTTGTGTTAGTAATAAGTACATATATATTTGATATATACCTTGTGTGGTGTCCTTTCATTTGATATTCAAGGAATTATAATTGGTAAAACAGCTTGCTTTACATGCTCTCTGAGGTTTTAGCCTAAGACTGCTGGTCCATGCTACCACTAGGATAGCTTGTCTATAAGGTTGACTTTACAATCACCATCAATAAGGGTTGTTTAGACTGGTGCAAGGTGCCCACTACAATAGTGGACAACATATGCCAAGCTAACTTCTCACAGTGTCTTTCATTCCCGGTTTCGGGTTCGGATCCATCTCATTTTTTGAATGCGATGTATGGTGTCTTTGCCAGCGCCTCATGCCCCTCTGGTGCACCTTTGGGTCCCATGGGTCCATTGGCGTTTAATTTGGGTGTGCCTCAAAATTACCCTCAGGCCCTCTTTGTGCTATATATGCCGATGGCGCCGTCATGGCAAATTCCGGTGCCGAGGATGTCGACGCCCTATGGGCAGTCCCCGGCTCCATCTGGCGTGCCTTCTTCATGGATTCGTTTGACGCAGATTGCTCTTACTGCTCCGCCTTAGACGCCGCTACCGAAGCCGTTGACGCCGCGTATGGCGCCACCGACGCCGCAACCGAAGATGCGCTCTAGGAGAGAAGCACAGAGGTTGATTGAAGAAGAGAAATACCAGGCTGGTGACATGGAGGAAGGTGATATTTATGAGTCTGTGGACTTCTTTGAAGACTTGTGTGAGGCAAATGGACTGGACACTTCTCCGGAAGGGGATTTTGCATCACAGAGAGCTTCTCCTTCAAAGGAAGTCGCACCTTATCATGTTGTTATCAAGAAGGCAGCTGAACCTTTGGATTTACAGCTCCCTATGGCTGAATATAAGCCTAATCTGCTTACAGAAGTGCTTCATTCTCCATCCTCTGTGGTTGAGCCTGTCTTGTCCTTTCGTCCAGGTTATAGCACAGAGACCGCTATCCTGGCAGTGACCGACTCCCTGAGACGGGTAGTGGATGCCAGAGGATCTGTTGTCCTGATCCTCCTGGACCTCTCAGCAGCTTTCAATCCTATTTCACATCTAAAGCTCGTGGAGAGACTCCATACCTGTGGCATCCGAGGCGTGGCCCTAAAATGGCTGCAGAATTTTTTGACTGATAGACATCAAACGATAATATTAGGACCATACTTCTCGACAGAAAACTTGCTTGGACAGGGCTGTACCCCAGGACTCCTGTCTGAGCCCAACATTATTCAATGTCTATAAGGCCCCCTTGGCTAAAATCGTGGAACAATTTGGGTTTGAAATTATTACATACGCTGATGACACCCAGCTTATGTTCACAATTTGCTCCAATATAGAATCTGAGAAAAATTGATTCTCGGCAGGCATGCTCACTATCTCAAACTGGATGTCTGAGAATTGTCTCCAGTTGAACCCAAGTAAGACTGAGGTAATGTTGATGGGGAAAGCATCAACGATCTGGACGGGTGACTGGTGGCCACCCCAGCTTGGACTGGCCCCCTCCGCAAAATAGTCAGTGAAGAGCCTGGGAATAATTCTGGATCACTCTCTGACTATGAAAGATCATATTGCTGCCGTTACCAGCTCCTGCTACTACAGCCTACGTCTTCTTATTTATTTATTTAAAACTTATAATGCGCAACAGCTACCCGCAGTGGGTTTCCCGGCGCAAGGGATAGACTAGAGCAGAAAGGGCGGACATCACAACAGTATTATTAACAGCTAGAGCAGCAGAAAATCTATTGAAAAAGTAAAGTTTTCATTTTTTTACGGAAGCAAAACATATTCGTCTCAGATTTCAGAGCAGTAGGTAGTGCATTCCAAGACTTAGGGCCAAGATGGGAGAAAGATCTTCCCCCCCCCCCCATCTTCACAAGTTTAAATCTTGGAATAACAAAGTCACAATTAGCCGAAGATCTTAATGTACGACTGGGCCTGTAAGATTGAACAAGACTCTGAAGGTACAGTGGGGCTAAGCCCTGCTTGATTTTAAAAAGGTAACACAGGGCTTTAAATTTAATGCGGCTCGAGACCTTGAGCCAATGTAAATCGCGAAGAGCCTGGGTAGCCGAGGATCTCCACGGGATGTTACATAAAAGTCGGGCCGATGAATTTTGTACAACCTGCAGTTTCTTTATGGTCGCAGCATCGGCACCAAGGTAGAGGACGTTACCATAGTCCATGCGAGATGTTACTAACGCCTGGACGACAGTTCTCCTGGTAGCGTATGGCAACATCCATAGAATTTTTTGGAGCCATCTTAAGGTGGTAAAACAGATGGCAGCCACCTTGGTAGCCTGTTGCCTCATAGAGAGCTTGTCATCTATGAGGAATCCCAAGTTGCGAACCACAGAGACCGGTTGAGGAAGGGGACCCATGGCACAAGGCCAATGTTGCGGGCCCCAAAGATCTTTGTTTCCCCAGAATAACAATCTCGGTCTTGTCACCGTTTAGCTTGAGGAGATGCCTCTGCATCCACTCAGCCACTCGTGACAGTCCGATTTTCAGACTGGACACATTGTCGCCTTCAGTGCTGGAGAGGGAAAAAACAATTTGAGTATCATCGGCGTATGAAAAAATGGTCAACCCAGCGTCCTCCGCGATGGAAGCTAGGGGTTTGATGTAAATATTAAATAATAAGGGGCTGAGAATGGACCCATGAGGGACGCCATACGCCGAAGGACAAATGGTAGATGCGGCTTTCGTAGAAAAGACCTGGAAAGTGCGCTCACTTAAAAAGGAGGCAATCCAGGCCAATGCAGTACCATCTACTCCTAGGGACCGGAGAGAGTTCAATAAGATGGAATGAGACACGGTATCGAACGCCGCGCTCAAATCCAAAAGGATGAGGGCAGAAGTTTCTCTGCGATCAATACAGTGCCGTAGCCTCTCCGTTACCCCGAGTAGCGCAGTCTATTAGAATGATGCACACGAAAGCCGGACTGGGAAGGGTGTAAAAAACCCTGATTTTCTACCAGATGGGTCAGCTGAGTGTTCACATGCCTCTCCAGCACTTTAGCTAGAACAGGCAACAGGGATATAGGTCTGAAATTGGCACGGTTGGACGTATCAGCTCCAGCCTTTTTTAGGAGAGGGACAACCATTGCGTGCTTCCAGTCCTGTAGCACGTGAGACTCATTTAAGGAGGCATTCAAGAGTCTCATGAGAACTCGCCGCGATTCGAGATCCAGCATAAGATTCTGCGTAAGATTCTGCCCTATCTGCCGATCATACATCGTAGAACCCTAGTCCAGACCATGGTGATCAGTCGCCTGGACTATGGCAATGCTCTTTTGGCCGAAGCCGGTAAGACGCAGCTTGCCAAATTGCAGGTGATCCAAAATACGGCAGCTAGAATGATTTTGAATCGCCCGGCTAGCTCTCCATCAGGTCCTCTGCTGAGAGAGCTCCACTGGCTCCCAATCAGGAAGCGTTCTAACTTTAAGATCTGCTACCTCATCTACAACTCTCTTAGAGGAAAAGGCCCCGAGTATCTGCACAAAAAGCTTATCAAACATGTTCCTGGTCGAACCCTTAGATCTAAATCCTTAGCCCTCTTAAAAGTTCCCCGGATACGTCTTAGTCGTTCCGGTGGCAGGGCCTTCTCATTCCTTGCCCCGCGCTACTGGAACTCTCTGCCCCTTACTTTGCGAGAATGTCCTTCCTACAATATCTTTATGAAACAATTAAAAGCATTTCTGTTTTAACTAATAAAGCTCCTTTGTTCTGACTCCCGCTACCACTCTAACACTAAGTAAGCGCAGAGAGGCCTCCGGGTGAGTTGAGCGCTATATAAGTGTTCCTAACATAACATAACAATGATGCCCTGATGGAACCGATACTTGAGGTTTGGCGCAATCCTCTTTCTTCTCCTGCAGTTTCTAGGTCTGTCTCTAGGAGACCCTGAGTTTCCTTCTTCTCATCCTTCACCTCAGTGTTTGGTGGTGCAGGCTTCATGTTCAAAGCAGTCTGTGGGCTCTTTTCCTTAAGCTCCGGCTGATAGAGTTTCTAAGAAGCTTGAGCAGTCTGCAAAGAAAGTCTTTTCGTCAGCAAGTATGGCTTTGAAATTCACCAATGCAACCTGTTTGTTGGGTAGATACATTCACGCCCTTATGGACTCTGCCAAGCAGATTCTTCCTAAATTATCCGAACAAGACCGGGGTAATTTAAGTGAAGTTTTGGTGGACTCTCAGGCTGCTGCTTGACAAGTTATCCAGTCGGGCTTGGACACTGCAGATTCAGTGGCAAGGGTAATGGGTTCATCTGTTGCTACTAGGAGACATGCATGGTTAAGGTCTTCTGGATTTTCACCGGATGTGCAAGCTGCTCTTTTGGATCTCCCCTTTGACGGCTCTAAGCTTTTTGGGGAAAAGGCTGACTCTGCTTTGCAGAGATTAAAGGACAGTAGGGCCACAGGGAAATCCTCAGGCAAGAGGCAATGGTTTCAGAAGATACTGTGGGGTTGGGAAATCTTCCTTTCGTTCCCGTCAACCGCAGCACCTGCAGCAACAACACAACCCTTTGTATAAATCCTACAGAGGGAAAGGCAGAGGTTGCCTTCATGGAGCTGGATGGCAGCCCTCTTCCTTTTCTTCCTCTACCTCCCCTACCCCTCCTGGTAATGCAGGAAAGCAGCCCTAGATCCGCCATCGTGGATCATGTGGGTCCTGTGGGAGGTCGGTTTACCCATTTTGTGCAATACTGGAAATTAATCACTTCGGACCTTTGGGTTTTAGATCTTTTAGAAAATGGGTACGCTCTTCCCTTCAGGGAATTCCCCTCTCCTTGCCAGGGGTTTTGCACGGAGGATCATTGGCTTCTCCTTCAGAAGGATGTTCCTACCCTGTTACAGAAAGGTGCGATAGAGGTGGTTCCGGAGCAGGAAAGGGGTCAGGGGTGCTACTCCCAGTATTTCTTGATTCCCAAGAAGGATGGCAGGTTACGTCACATCCTGGATCTCAGAATCTTGAATCTGGTTCTCAAGCAGGAGAGGTTCAAGATGCTCACCCTAGCGCAGGTTCTTCAAGTGCTGCAACAGGAGGACTGGATGGTGTCCATCGACTTACAGGATGTGTATTTTCATATCCCAATCTTGAAGTTGCACAGGAAGTATCTCCATTTTATGGTTGGGTCGCAACATTAACATCCAGAACGTGGCGCTTCTTTTTAGCCCCACTCCAGTGGCAACAGCCTTAATTTGAATTGCTTTTGCATCATTCTCTTCTCATGAATATTATTTTTCAACATTTTTACACCGATCTGTAACTGTCTATATTAATCCTTTTTTCACGATAAATTGTCCTCCTCCATTCATCCCCAAGCAAGGAAATGCCAATTTTCTAAGTTTCTCATGCTTTGGTGGGCCATAAGAACCTCTCTCCCCAAAACATGTGCTGAAGCATGGTTCTTTGTCTGAGCAGTTTATTTCATATCCAATGCATTTCGAACCCATACATGGGTTCTTCGTCAGGGAAAACTGTCAAAAAATGAATAATAAAACACACATTAACAATCACTAACTTTACAATATTTTCACGAAAATTACTACAGTACGCTCACTGTTGGGAAAACTATTCATTCCTCACTCAACTCGTCTTTTGTAATGATATCTATGTGTTCAAATGCCCTGTTCCTCTCAACTGATAAAAAGTTACAAATTCCCTCGCAGCGGGTCTGACCTCATCTCTATCTTACAAACCTCAACATATGCTCTTTTCCGTTTATTCCCACCACAGTATCATTCTATTAAAACCTGATCTTAACTTTCTTCTCTAAATGCTTTCTCTGTACACTCATGTCCTCCGTTATTACTCGCCCGATCTTTCAGCGTTTTGCTCTATTCGTACCTGGCAAACATCTTGTCAGCCTTTACTCGCGTGGTGCTTGAAAAGTTACCATCAGCTGTACTCCCCGTTATTTAAATGGGAAACTCCCTCACTGATTACTCAGACCCGCCCACTCTCTGTGCTAACAAATCCTCTCCTCATAGTTGAAAGCAGCCTGCATTTCCCATAATCCACCTTCAGAGCCGTAACTGTACCGAACAGATTGTACATCATGTAGGTTAATTAATCATTTTTAAAAAAGATTTTCAGATGCGTTTCAAATCGAATGTCCAATGAACGCATTCTCAAAACATTTTCACTCGACTTTATCATCAAGCAAACTCGCTCGCTGAACCGGATATTTTCACCTTGCTTGCGGAGTTCAAGAAATGTTAAATTGTATATCTGTCTTTAAATGCCTTTTCTTCGGGTGCAAACCCCAGGGGTCTGAAAAGTGGACGTTTTAACAAAGTAATGGGTTGCACACCTTCTTTCACCAAAAGTTTTTTAACACTGCTAATCTCAATCTTCTCATCGTGCGGCGTGCTCACTGCTAGACATGCCAAACCCACCAGCATGTGACGAACATGAACATCCAGAACGTGGCGCTTCTTTTTAGCCCCACTCCAGTGGCAACAGCCTTAATTTGAATTGCTTTTGCATCATTCTCTTCTCATGAATATTATTTTTCAACATTTTTACACCGATCTGTAACTGTCTATATTAATCCTTTTTTCACGATAAATTGTCCTCCTCCATTCATCCCCAAGCAAGGAAATGCCAATTTTCTAAGTTTCTCATGCTTTGGTGGGCCAGAGGTTCTTATGGCCCACCAAAGCATGAGAAACTTAGAAAATAATATTCATGAGAAGAGAATGATGCAAAAGCAATTCAAATTAAGGCTGTTGCCACTGGAGTGGGGCTAAAAAGAAGCGCCACGTTCTGGATGTTCATGTTCGTCACATGCTGGTGGGTTTGGCATGTCTAGCAGTGAGCACGCCGCACGATAAGAAGATTGAGATTGGCAGTGTTAAAAAACTTTTGGTGAAAGAAGGTGTGCAACCCATTACTTTGTTAAAACGTCCACTTTTCAGACCCCTGGGGTTTGCACCCGAAGAAAAGGCATTTAAAGACAGATATACAATTTAACATTTCTTGAACTCCGCAAGCAAGGTGAAAATATCCGGTTCAGCGAGCGAGTTTGCTTAGTGAAAAAGTCGAGTGAAAATGTTTTGAGAATGCGTTCATTGGACATTCGATTTGAAACGCATCTGAAAATCTTTTTAAAAAATGATTAATTAACCTACATGATGTACAATCTGTTTGGTACAGTTACGGCTCTGAAGGTGGATTATGGGAAATGCAGGCTGCTTTCAACTATGAGGAGAGGATTTGTTAGCACAGAGAGTGGGCGGGTCTGAGTAATCAGTGAGGGAGTTTCCCATTTAAATAACGGGGAGTACAGCTGAAGGTAACTTTTCAAGCACCACGCGAGTAAAGGCAGACAAGATGTTTGGCAGGTACGAATAGAGCAAAACGCTGAAAGATCGGGCGAGTAACAACGGAGGACATGAGTGTACAGAGAAAGCATTTAGAGAAGAAAGTTGAGATCAGGTTTTAATAGAATGATACGGTGGTGGGAATAAACGGAAAAGAGCATATGTTGAGGTTTGTAAGATAGAGATGAGGTCAGACCCGCTGCGAGGGAATTTGTAACTTTTTATCAGTTGAGAGGAACAGGGCATTTGAACACATAGATATCATTACAAAAGACGAGTTGAGTGAGGAATGAATAGTTTTCCCAACAGTGAGCATACTGTAGTAATTTTCGTGAAAATATTGTAAAGTTAGTGATTGTTAATGTGTGTTTTATTATTCATTTTTTGACAGTTTTCCCCGACTAAGAACCCATGTATGGGTTCGAAATGCATTGGATATGAAATAAACTGCTCAGACAAAGAACCATGCTTCAGCACGTGTTTTGGGGAGAGAGGTTCTTATGGCCCACCAAAGCATGAGAAACTTGGAAAATTGGCATTTCCTTGCTTGGGGATGAATGGAGGAGGACAATTTATCGTGAAAAAAGGATTCAAATAGACAGTTACAGATCGGTGTAAAAATGTTGGAAAATAATATTCATGAGAAGAGAATGATGCAAAAGCAATTCAAATTAAGGCTGTTGCCACTGGAGTGGGGCTAAAAAGAAGCTCCACGTTCTGGATGTTCATGTTCGTCACATGCTGGTGGGTTTGGCATGTCTAGCAGTGAGCACGCCGCACGATGAGAAGATTGAGATTAGCAGTGTTAAAAAACTTTTGGTGAAAGAAGGTGTGCAACCCATTACTTTGTTAAAACGTCCACTGGGTCGCAACATTGCCAGTTTGCGGTCCTTCCATTTAGTCTTGCTTCCGCACCTCGAGTCTTCACCAAGGTGATGGCAGTGGTGGCTGCTCATCCCTGGACGACTGGCTCTTGAAGGCAGAGTCTCCAGAGAGGGTGTGTCATCATCTGCAGGTTACAGCCCAGCTGTTGTATAAATTGGGTTTTTTGATAAATGTACCCAAGTCTCACCTGTTGCCCTCACAGCGCAACCTGTTTATAGGGGCGGTACTGGATACCACTGTGTCTGGATTTCCCACCTCCACAAAGGATTCTTAACATTCAGGAAATGATTCTTCTGTTTTACAATGGAGCGGTTGTACCAGGTCTGAAGGTCCTTCGCCTTCTCGCTTCCTGCATCCTGTTGGTCAACCGTGCACGCTAGCACATGAGGGCGCTCCAGTGGTTACTCCGCAGGCAGTGGTATCAGCACAACGGAGATCTCAGGGAGTCAGTCAAGATCTCCAGAGAAGCTGCAGCGGATCTGTCTTGGTGAAACGTGGAGGGCAATCTGTCTCAAGGAAAGCCCTTTCACTTACCTGCCATTTGTTGCCACAGTGATAATGGATGCCTCTACCCTAGCGTGGGGTGCTCATCTGGGGGGATCTGGAGATCAAGGGTCTTTGGTCTCCAGAGGAAAGGTTGTTTCACATCAACCCTCTGGAATTGCGGGTGATACTTTTGACACTCAAGGCCTTTCTCCCTTTCCTTCGCAGTCAGTCAGGTTAAGTCCTGACGGACAACACTGCCTTGATGTGGTACGTCAACAAGCAGGGAGGAGTAGGGTCGTACCGTCTCTGCTGAGAGGCGTTTCGGCTCTGGTCCTGGGCTCAGGACCAGCGGATTTGCTTGATGGCAAATCATTTGGCCGGGGTGCTGAACGTGCGTGCGGACAGTCTCAGTCGACAGTTCTCCACCGACCACGAGTGGAGGCTTCATCTGGAGTTAGTTCGACACATTATTCAGACATGGGGAACGCCTCGGGTGAACCTGTTAGCCACTCTCAAATGCGCACTGCCCGTCACTCTACAGTCTCCAGTTTCCGAGGCAGGGAGCGTTGGAGGACGCGTTTCAGTTGAGTTGGAGCTCACACCTCCTTTACATGTTTCCTCCCATCCCTTGATTCCTCGGGTTCTGAGGAAAACTCACTAAGACTGGGCCCAAGTTATATTGATCGCCAAGAAGGGTGTGCTACACGAACCTTTTTCATCTCTCGTCGCACCCTCCGCTCCATCTCCCTCTCAGGGCAGAACTCCTCTGTCAGATGTAGGGGCCAGTTCTACACCCCCACCTCCAGAGCCTACACCTACATGCCTTTAGATTGAACGGGGCAACCTGAATTCTTTTTCTGTCCCGCCTGACGTAGTGGATGTTATACTATCGACCAGGCGACACTCCACCAAGTCCATCTAGTCTTACAGGTGGTCTAAATTTGTCATGTGGTGCGGAGAGAAATCTATTGATCCCCTAAAAGCTCATCTTTCTGATGTTCTTTGTTTGTTGCTTTATTTAGCTCAGCAGGGTTGTGCTGTTGCCACTGTTAAAGGATATTTGTCGGCATCTCTTTGTTTGCCTGATCAGCCTTCTTTATTTAAGTCTTCAAGGGCCCGATGTAGGTGGCAAATACCGTTCTATTTTTGGGGTGCCAGAGGGTGTCAAAGTGACACCCCCTGCACCCTTGCAAAATTCGGTATTTACCGATTCTGTAATTACAGAATCGGTATTGCCCATTGATTCCTATGGGCTTTAAGGCCCATAGGAATCAATGGGCAATACCGATTCGGTATTTACAGATTCGGTAAATACCGAATCTTAACGATTCGGTATTTACAGAATCTGTAATACCTACATCTCCCCCGTTCATATTTACCGACTCTTAAATACCGAATCCGTAAAATTCGGTATTAAAGAGTCGGTAAATATGAATTACCTACATCTGGCCCCAATAGTCTTAAGATTCATTAAAGTGCTGACAAACTTGTTTCCTCCCACTCCTTTTATTATGCCCCAGTGGGATTTGAATCTGCTGTTAACTTTTTTAATGGGTTCTATGTCGAATCTATGCATAGTTGTCCGTTGAGGCTGTTGGCATTTAAAACAGTCTTTCTGGTGGCTATCACTTCGGCTAGGAGGGTAAGTGAGCTCCAGGCTTTGAGTTCAAAGCCTCCTGTTCTGACTGTACATGCTGAAAAGATAGTTCTCAGGACCAGGGCTGCTTTTCTGCCTAAGGTGGTAACTCCCTTCCACCTAGGCCAGTCCATTACCCTTCCTGTTTACTATCCTCCCCCCTCTCCCATCCAAAGAGGAGGAGAGACTTCATTGTTTGGATCCATAGAGGGTGATTTGCTTCTATTTGGATAGAACAAAGGACTTCCGTCAAGATGACCAACTCTTTGTTGGATATGCTGGTTGTATGAAGGGCAAGGCAGTGCACAAGCGCACTTTATCCAGATGGATCATCTTGTGCATCAATATATGCTAATCCCTGGCTTGTAAGGAGCCTCCTGTAGACATTAGAGCTCATTGCACCAGGGCTAAATCGTCTACTTCTGCCTTGTCTGGCGGTGTTCCTGTTTTGAACATATGTAAAGCCGCAACTTGGGCTTCCCTCCAAACTTTCACGAAGCGTTACTGCCTAGATTCCGAGGCGAGGAGGGACGGCCATTTTGTGTGCTCTGTTTTGCAGGACTTTTTGGTATAGAAGGGTGGACACCTGTAGGGTAGTTCCTATATTCCCAATAGGCTCTGCGCATTGGAATAACATAAACAGCAGTGTAGACGTAGGACTGAGGTCATCTAGGTCTCTACTGACTATGTTAGACCTAATTAGTTTTGCCAGCTAGCTCAGAGGTCACTAGAAACTTTCTCGAATGAACAGGGAGGGGTTAACTTCCCTGATTTAGACAAGAAGGGATTAGCTTCTGACAACCATATAACATGACAACTTTGCTCCCCCAGAATAAGGAGTGTATCTCCAGAGTCGTGTGAAAACAATAGACAGCTATTTCACTCAGTCAATCGTGCATGCTTAATTTCACCAGGGTGCAGAGAAATAGAAAGACGGGCTTTTTCAATAAGAGGTGTTATTTTATTGAGCAGTCTTCTTTCTCATGCAAGAGAAATGAATTGCCACAATTGCAATACTTATTATAAAGTAAGTGCGTACAGTAAAAGTAGTATTATGAAATAATACTGTAAAAGCATTGATATGGTTTCTTAGCCATATGATACTTTAAAATGGATAAAATATTTACATACATAAAAACATTGACTAACAAACTCAACTGGTGCTTCTAAGATACGCCTACCCCGGTGTACCTGACCTAAGCCTAATACGTGGGAAGGAGTAAGTAAGTTGCAGTTTTAAGTTAAGTTGTGTTTTTGCCAAGAATCTGTATCAAGAATTCTCTTTAAGGTTTGAATCAGCTCCGTACCTTGGTTATAGAATGAAGGAGGTCTTGTATCTCGTTTCTCAGGACTTGATCTCCCAGTAACCCGCAAGGGTGACTGGAAAACACCGGAGCTGGATTTCTCGGCGTGAGAAAAAGGCAGCTTCTCCAGTGCATCAAAGGGGAGGGGCGGCTTCCTTCGTCTCTCGCATCAGCTGGGCTTCGGATAAGTAGATAGCCGCTCTGCTCCACACCACCGTGTGTTTGCTTAAGGCAAGAGTTGGTATATTTATACCTGGAAGGTGGATGTCACTAAGAACTGACTGTTCCTTTAGTGCTCGCAGGAGTTCAATGACAAATCAAAACAAAGTTATGGGGAATTCCCAGGTTGCTGAAGGTTTGGTGTGTCGAAAGAACTTGTTGTGCTCTCTAGGAATCTAAGGAAGTAGCCTTGCCGTATTTGGGCTGCGTGGGCTATTACTGAATATGGGTAATATTCGTATGTCTTCATTAGGACATGATTTATCATAACCGCATAAAGGCATGAATCAGGAATATTTAATTAGGGTCCTAGATACATTCACAACAACCCTCCTCCGGGGGTTGGACTGCTGTGGGATTCTATTCATAAGGTGAGGAAGATACTCGATCAAAAAGCATTACCGAAGGTAAGTAACTTGTTCTTCTGACTCTTACAGATTTACTGCCAGTCTGGGTTTCCCTTGTTGAGCTCTCCACCTTCTGTGAGGTTTTAGTGAAACTGGATAAAACAAATCTGATGGTCCCAGACTTCAGTCATCTTTAATATGCTACATACTCTATCTTTTCCTCACCCATTGCTATTATTGATTTCAGGACTTGAACCTGCAATGGAGTTGTTACTTACTCCAGCTTTTGTCAAGTCTGCCTGTTCATGGTTGCATTAGAAGTAAATGCCTCTTGAGCAAGACCTTCTCTTTCTGCGTGCAGATCCTCTTCCTGACTGTCATAATGTCAGCATCAAGTGGATCCGACTACATTGATTGTAATCATTTGTTAGACGACACCCAATTTGGCTTTAGGCAATGCCACGGGACAGAAACTGCCTTGATAAAAGCCACGGACGAAATCAGGGTAATCATGGACCAGGGCGGAGCAGCTGTGCTCATACTATTGGACTTATCCGCGGCCTTTGACACGGTCGATCATTCCATTCTGATCGACCGTGTCGCAACTCTTGGCATTAACCATCTTGCAAAGGACCTCCTGGCTTCATTTCTAACGGACCGCACTCAAACCGTACAAATGGGTACCTACTACTCTTCCCACCTTCGCTCTCCCTTGCGGAGTGCCGCAGGGATCCTCGCTAAGTCCCACGCTATTTAATATCTACGTTTTGGACTTGGCGAGGATAATCAAATCCTACGGTTTGAGCTTGACTACTTATGCTGACGACACCCAGTTGGTCCTAGCGGTACACAGAAATGGAGCAGTAGTAGCCTCCAGATTCCAGGAGGGTATGTTTGCCACCAGTTCTTGGATGACCAATAACTGCTTAAAGTTAAATTCGGATAAGACCGAGGTCTTGATCTTTGGAAATCCATCTCCCGTCTGGTCATCCATCTGGTGGCCCAAAGAAATGGGTCCTCCACCACAACCCGTCCCCAAGGTTAGAAACTTGGGAGTGATGGTTGATGATAAACTCATATTCAACCACCACGTAAATAATGTGGTATCCTCTTCCTTTTACCTCCTAAAGAAAATCAAGAAACTGATGCCCTATCTTCCAGCTTCGGCGGGCAAAACCCTTGTCACCACCCTGATCTTCTCAAAGATCGATTATTGTAATGCTCTCCTTCTGAATGCCCAAGAGAAGGTTCTGAACAAACTCCAGTCGGTTCAGAACGCTGCAGCCAGGGTCCTACTTGGGATCCCTAAATTTAAATCCACCACTAATGCCATTCGCCACCTCCACTGGCTTCGGGTCAGAAACAGGATCAAGTTCAAGGCCATTTGCATCGCATATAAGGCCATTCACAACGTAGGGCCTCAGTTTATCAGGAATGCCTTTGCCTTTGTCACTTACGCCCCCCCCAAGAACACTCCGTTCCTCTACGGCCCTTTGTCTCCCAGTTGCTCGCACTAAAACCTCCTCTTGGGGAGACAGACGCTTTCTTGTTGCCACTGCCAGAATCCTTTTCCATCAGAAGTAGCCCCACCCTCGTAATCTTTAGGAAACAACTAAAGACCTGGCTATTTAATCAGTGAGTCCTTCGTGTGCTCTAGTCTGGTTTACAGTCCTATGCGCCGAGACACCCCAGGGTATTTGTGCGCAATGCAAATTTCCTAAACATAAACATAAACAGATGGTACGACAGCTCTATATTAGAAGCTCTTCAAAGATTTGAAGTCAAGTTACCTCTAAGACAGACATGACTTCTCAGAAGTTCTCAATAGTATGTTATGAGGGTATGATAGTATCTAACAAACTTATTTCTACTACTACTGATAATGTCGACCTAGCTAGCCATCGCTATTGTCATGATGTGGCTCTTTGCTCATCGTCCTGGCTCTTTCTCACAGGTTTGAAGTCAGAGTCTCAAAATGGGATTTTACTTCTTCCCTTCTCTGGAAAGACTTTGCAACTCATGCAGACTAAGAAATGCAGCTCATGAAAGCCTTTTGAAGGACCACTCCATTACACCAGAAGGTTTAAGCCCCTCAGTGGCCACAGCAGAACAATCTATAATATCAAACAAACTTTCCAGGCATGAAAATCTAGAAAAAGAAGAGTTAACCAGCAAACTTAAGCCACTGCAGGAAAGCTCTCTAAATAGTGAATCCTGGTTGCCAAGATGGCGGTGTGAGCGGACGTGCTTTGCTGGCGCTCCGTCCCTGCCCGATCCAAAACCTGCTTCATCGCACTCCTCCTGTTGTTGATGCATCCGGGGGGGGGACTGTACGACATCGAGGGCAAGCGCAGATGACCCGGGGGCAGGACGGTGCCCGATAGGAGGTTTCCTGGAGGGATTGAGACCTGAAGCGCTCTGCAGCCTGTATTGTAGACGGGCCGAGTCACTCTCGGGCGGCGGCTGGGGCAAAGCAAAGGCGCCAGCCTGGAGGCCCAGGGAGGATGGGGAAACAGGAGGAAGCATACGCCTACATTGGCTTGGAGGCTCCCGCGACTGCTTCCCAGACGTCGGTAGGCCCCTAGCGGTGCGATCCAGCACGTGAGGGCCCGTATCCTGGAGGAGGCCTGACTCGAGAACCTGGCGCGTCTCAGGATGTGAGTGTACTTTGCGCGTACCAAGACCTGATGACCCGGCCCGCTCCAATTGGCACTGCATTGCCCATATTGCCCACACCACCTCAGCCTGCAGCACTCTTTGGGCCCCAGAGGGGATTGCAAACCACTGGTCTGAGCATATTGGGGCTGGATGAGGTGACGCCATTGCCCTGAATCCTCTCCTGCCGCAGAGAGCAACAGACCTGGGCCATCACCTGAGGCCCAAGCAGAGGTGAAGCCTGCTAAGCCGGATTCAAAGCTGTGGCCTACCACCTCCACACAATCCAACCCACCAGGAGCCACTCCTAGAACCACAAAGTGACTTTCCGGCCCGTGTCCCCTACAGTTGGCAGAGGCCTGAGGCCCCTTTCTGCGGGCATGGATCCGGGCAGTGCACTGAAGCTCTGTGTCCCTTATCGGCCTCAAGCGGGCGGACTACATAAGAAAGCACCTGAACTCCACCGCCCTTGCGCGTTTAGCGATTGCAACTCCCCTGAACGGCCCTGGCTCTGTGATTTTTCGGGCCCACCAAGGAGGTTCTCAGTATCTCTCTGCCCCCACAGACAGGCTGCCGAATGGTACCCCACCTTCATTCTCTTGTGGCTCTTCATTCTTTTTTGCTGGAGCTGAGCTGATCTGAGCGCCTTAGAGGCGGCAAACACGGAGACCAGTACATCGCTTGGGGACCGGCGACTGCACAAAGAAACAGGGGAGCCGGAACCTTAAGCCTACCCCGAGAGTGCTCACTAGATTTGACCTGGTCCCGGCTCTGTCCTTGAATGTGATTGCGCTGTGAGTCTGGCGGGGCAGCTGTGTGTCTGCCGCCCCATTGGTTCTTCGGCCTGGAAGTGGGGAGCTATGGCTACAGCTAAAGGGAAGAAAGATCCATCAAAGACATGCTGCTTAAGGGCACAGTGGATTCCCAGCAAAAGTCGTTCATGGAGGGCTTCCAAGCACATGGGAGGAGTTCGGAGACACCTGAATTCCTAAAGGCGCTGTTCGCATCCCTGTGGGAAGATCTACAGACGGTTAAAAAGGATCTCACGATGCAGCTCATGGAAGTGCGTCGAGACATCGACGAAGTGAGTAAGAGAGTGGTGGCCCTCTGAGAGCTCCTTGACTAGAGATGCAGAAACTGAAAAGCTTTAGCAGGAAATCATTTGTTTGCAGGACCAGCAGATAGACCTCCAGGCCCACGCTGAAGATCAAGAAAACAGGCTGAAAAGGAAAACATACTCATTTGGAAACCCCCACAGGCGCAGAAGGTACGGACCTCAAGAACTATGTCCAGACATTATTCGGTAACATTCTTAGGGACCCCCTGAGCACCTACTCGCCCACCAGCTGATATCCTGATCTGTGTCCTCAATTTGATGGAAAAAGAGGTGATTCTCAAGGCTGCCAGATCTCAGAAAACGCAATTTCGATTCCACTCACTCCAGCTATTCCAGGACCTAGCGGCATCCACCCTGCAGAAAAGGAAAGAGTTCTGCCCGGTCACCAGCCAGCTTCACTCCAAGGACATTGCCTACTCCTGGGGATATCCATTCTGAGTCATTTACCAAATCAATGGTAAAACTTTCCAGCTGTGCTCACTGATGGAGGCCTGTAAGATCCTCGATCTTGAACTACATGACCAATATTCCCATTGCACCTTGACTGACGAGAAAGTCCAGGCAGGAACAATCATGGATCTAGGCGAGGACCCGCACCCCGTGCTCTACCATCCGGTTTCAGCCACTATGGCCAGAGAAAGGACTGAGGTACTACTTTCCCTCTCTGGCGAAAGCAAACCTGATGTTGACCCCCTCCCCTCATGAGGTGTTGTACACCTGTAGAAGGGAGATTATCCTCGGTGAAGGCAGGGGTGCCAAATCTTACTGTTCCTTGTTGGCTCACTGCGTCCTGGCAGACCCCAGGGATTCGGAATACCAAGACATGAAGGACTCTATGGACTAAATGTTTATGCTTGTTTCTTATTTTCTGCTGGGATTTAGTGGTATTATTTGGGGGTTCCCCTTCTGACTGACTGCATCTGTGCAAGCTGACACACCTTTGGACCATTATGATCTCACACAGAGTGTCTGACTCTAATATACCTCACAACTTAACATCTACTTAGCCCTCTCTACACTCCAGATAATGGAGATAAAATTACTTGGTGTTAATGTGAAAGGCCTGGGGGCGTGGCCAAGCAGCATGGCCGACAGGACGTGAGCTCCACCAGCTCCTGTCCCGAAGACCCAGTTATCCTGCAAAAAGATCCTGCCTGGGCTATTTTTTCCTGGATTTACGAGCCTGAAGTTTCCCTTATACTAACGGGACCCCCGCACTGGAGGGGCGACTCGCGGAACCCTCGCAAACTGCGGCGGAGATCCTGTGGGCGATCTGAGGGCTCCGGAGCGAACTATGTGAGGCCGAGGTCTGGGCCTACACCTGAGCGTTGCAGCGGAGGTGGCCCGTCCGTACGTGGCCTTAAGATAACCCAGAGTCAGGCCCAGCCTCGGCGGAGCCTGCTCTCATCAGGGGCTGCGGCTGGCAGGCGTTGGTGTGCGGCTGGGTGTTTCCGGGCGGCCTTGGCGATTTGGAGGGCCTTACTCCCGAGAAAAGAAATCGCGGCGCCCACCCCTCCCCCGGACGCTATATTAAAGCGGACCCTCCCGCTGAGAGGGCGCCCCTGCGGAGAGTGCCCATCTGCTCCCTGGGGCCCTGGGGGGCTGATGTGAGGACTGAGGCGGACAGTGGTACCGCGCATCGGGGGACACGCGTGCTTGGATCGGCGCCCCTCCCCACTGAGCCACCATCTTGCCCTGGCGCCGTGGCGCTTGTCTCCCCGCGCCGAGGCAGCACACCAGCTGGAGGTCCGCTGGCCCGCACTGCACTGTCACCGGGCGCTCCTTATGGATGGGTGCCCCTGGAGTTTTAGGGGTCATGCTGCTGCTTCTTGGGGGTGAGTGACGCCGTTCCGGGCGCCCCAGTTGGCGCGAGGGTCTTGACACCTACATCAGCAGGATTACCTGAGCTCCCACCGCCTGATCCAGTGGGTGGGTGGTATGCTGCTGAACGCCCCTTCATTGGACACTAGTTAGAGTGCTGGGCTCCTGCGTCTGCAGTCACAACTATACTGAGAGGTGTGGACCGCCCCTCCGCCCTTGCTTGACCCAACTGACCCTCTGATTAGTCTAGACGCCTCCCAGGTTGCGGTTGCCCGAAGCTACCTAGAGTAAAGCCATTACACCTGCCATTCCCATCTTCAGGCTGTCCTTGCGCTGCATACCTGGCCAGTGGTGACTGGGGGGAACCCTCTGCGACACATTGAGGAGGTGCGTGACTTACCCTTCCTGATGGCGACCCGCAAGGATAGGTCCTCAAAGTCCTCCCAGCCTAACACCATTGTACAGTATACTACTCCGCGCCTGCCCTCACAGAGGATTATCGGCAGACGGGTCCGGAGGACGGTGGGGATGGTCCAGCAGAGCCGTCCCGGGCAGAGATCTTGAAGGCTATACAGGGATCCCATTCTGCCTTGGAGAGGCAGATAGAGACTGTATCAATAGATTTCAATTTGCTTCGCACGGTTCTCCGAAAGGTGGCGGACAAAGTCTCGGACGCTAAGGGTAATATCACTCAATTGCAAGGGGAGGTGGCCTCCTTGCAGAAGTCGGTCGCACACCTTACGGCCACTACGCGAGCGCTGGAGAGGAGGGCTGAGGACGCAGAGGTTAGGGCCCGTCGAAGCAACATCAGGGTCCTGGGAGTACCGGAACGCCTGGAAGCGGGAAATGCTGAGCGCCTCCTAGAGACCTGGATCCGCACCCAGCTGTGCCCGAACGGCCTGTCCAGTGTCTTAGTCTTCGAACGGGCGCAAAGGGCCCTTGTCCCCCCTCCGCGCCCGGGTGTACCCCCTAGAGCCCTAATCGCAAAGATCCTGAACTATAAAGATTGTGATTGTATCCAGAAGGCCGCAAGGGAAGCAGAGTCCCTCACAATAGAGAACAGCCGAGTGTCCATCTATCCTGATTATACCCAACAAGTGCAACAGAAGTCCTAACTGGGAGTCCAGCAAAAACTCCGGGAAATGAAAATCCAATACATGCTCTTATACCCGGCCAAGCTCAAGGTGCTCTCACAAGGCCGTGCACACTTCTTTGAATCCCCGGCAGAGGTGTGGGAGTGGCTGGAGATAAGGGGGGACGACCTACCCCCCTCGGTGAACACGGCGGTCCCCGTGAGTCGTGGGGGACCCGTCCCCAGCGACGACGTCGGGGCAGAGGGAGGCACCGGTTTGGATCGCAGGGTTCCACCGAGCCCCGGGTTACAGTAGGAGCTGATGATGCTCCCCGCATGAGATCGTCGTCGATGGGGGCCGCTCCGGAGTCCCCCTGGGCATCCGCCCCTGGCGAGGTTTTGGTCCCGGATACCCTGCAGGAGACTATGCCGGATACGGACTCTACGGCTCTGGTGATCCCGGAAACTGGCCTCTCCGAGCCGCAGCTGGAGTAGGCTCCAACTTAAGGTACTGTCTTGTTAATGGTTTGATGTCCTCCGATTTGGGGGGGTCTTCTTTTGGATTATTGCTGGCCCACTGATATCCCTAACTTGTACTAGAAGTCCCTGGATGGCTGGGTGGAACGGAGGACTTGCATACCATTGGACAGAGGTACGAAGTGTGGGGTCCACATTTCCCGGATGGATGACCGTCCAGACTAGAGACTGCTACCAGCAGACATGCCCAGTGACTGTCCTGGAAAGCTGGGTCCCTCGGGGAGCTGGTGGGGGAGGGTGGGTGGGACTGGTTTGGTTGTGTGTGAGTGTGTGTTGAGTGGGTTGAGTGGGTTGAATGGGGTGGCTGTGTACGTCCTGGCACTGGCAGGGGAAGGGCGGAGTAGTATTTCTGGTTGTTGCTGTCCTCTTGCTCGTGGGTGGGGGTGGGGGAAGTGTTTCTGACGGGGTTCTGAGTTTGAGGGTTTTTGGAGGGTGGGGTGGGGTGAGTGCGGAAAATGTTATTGGCATTAGATGTATAGTGATTCAGGTTTTTATGTGGCTGGCTGGGTGGGCTGGTCCTTCCGGTCTAACTGGTGTTTGGGCCCGTAGGTGGCAGGTCGCAATGTATGTATACTATGGCCCGGTTGGGCGCAATCATTGACCATGGGTTTTAAATTCTTAACTTCGAACGTGCGCGGTTTGGGTACTTGCACTTAGAGACACAGGGTTCTTTCCTTCCTTAAGCGGCATGGGGATCTCTGTCGCGTGCCTTCAGAAGACCCATTTGGATGAGGAGGGAGCTCAGCGGCTGTCCAAGAAATGGAGAGGCCAGATGTTCCACTCCTCCTTCTCCACGTATGCCAGGGGGGTTCTTATCTGGGTGGCACCTGGGATTCCCTGTGCTGTTCAATATGTTGAAGCAGACGTTGAAGGCAGGTATCTGCTGGTGCGGATCAGGCTAGATGACAGGGAATTCTTACTCTTGAACTCCTATGCACCGAATATCGATGACCCGAACTTTTTCTCCCACCTTCAGGATCTCATTGTTTCGGACCTAGATGCTCCTTTCCTCTGGTTTGGGGATTTCAATTGCGTATTAGACCCTGATGTGGACCGACATACCCCTCGTTCTGGCACGAAGCCGCGTATGACGGCGCGCCTTCAAGAAGTAATGCATAATTTGGGGGCTGTGGATGTGTGACGAACCTGCCACCCCACTCAGAAGCTATATACCTGTTATACCCCGGCGCACGGAACCCCTAGTAGATTGGACTGCGTCCTTGCGGCCAATCTCGCTCCGTCTCTTACTTTAACGGTTACACATCAGGCCCGATATTTGTCGGATCATGCCCCGGTGACTGGGTAAGAGTGGTCTGCTTAATTCAGACACTCTGTTCATCACCACCCCCTTTTCTGAATAATTTTGTCCACCATAAGCGTGGAAGGGTATACTCAGATGTGAGTCCCTTGCTCATTGCACCATCAGGATTCAAGCAAGCCGGGCCGACGACGGCTGAAATGCCAGAAACCGGTCCCCGGTAGCTTGTTTCCTTCCCAGTATAAGAATTGGCTTGGTAGTTTGGTTTGCCCTGTTCCCATCATGCACTGGGACAGGAACAGTCTAATTTGCATGTAGCCAGGTTCTGAGCTGGGATGGTGCAGTGAGCTAAAAAATGGTGATGGATCAAGCCCTGATCTCTGGACTGGGTAAGAGTGGTCTGCTTAATTCAGACACTCTGTTCATCACCACCCCCTTTTCTGAATAACCGGTGACATGCGTGGCACAGTGGGCTGATCAGGCTGCCCGTCTCCGTACCTGGCGGATGCCGATGGACATCCTCCAGGACCAGGTGGGAAGAGACCATGTGGCGACTGCCCGATCGGATTACATAAATTTGAACTGGGGGAGTGGTGATTTACCCTACTCCATCAGATGGGAGGCCCTGAAGGCGGTGGTACGCGGAGCCTGTATGGGCCTCACATATGGGGTCCGGAAACAGCTACTGTCTGACTTACAGGATGCAGAGGACGTGCTCCGGCGCTCTCAGACTCGACCAGATCCTGATACTTCGGATCAGGAGGCGGAGAAGGCGGCCCAGGTGTCTGTGCATGACATCCTCACCCGCCTTGATAAATATACTTTGGGCCAATACAGACAGCGTCTTCATCGCGAGGGTGACAAATCTGGCCAACTACTGGCCTGGATCCTTCGACGGGAGTTTGCACCTGAGAGGATAGTTGCCCTACGGGCCCCAAGTGGTAATATGGTGCACTCGTAGTCTGCTATTCTTGAGGTCCTCCGATCCCACCTGCAGACCGTATATGCAGCTGACCCCTCGATCACGGAGGCTTCCTATCGGCCCTATCTTCAGGACTTGGATCTCCAGACCCTCTCGGGGAAGCGGTGGAGGAACTAGATGCGAAGTTGATGCTCCGGGAGATCAGCGCTGCGTTGGCCGCCCTGCCACGGGCTAAGACCCCAGGCGGGGACGGTTTCCCACCTGAATTTTACCACTCGTTCGGGGAAGTCCTGGCCCCCCTCTTGTTGCAGATTTATAATGAAGCCCTGGAGTCTGGCGCTCTTCCGCCTACTATCAACCAGGGAGAGGTCTGCATGATCTTGAAACCGGGTGGGAACGGTTGTGATCCAGCAGCGTTCCGGCCTATCACCATGATCAATACAGACGCAAAGATCCTCACTAAACTATTGGCCACTCGCCTAGCCCCGCATATGACCCACTTGATCCACCCGGACCAGTGTGGGTTTATCCCTGGCCGTAATACGGCGATGAACTTGCGGCGCCTGAATCATATCCTCCATGAGGTACGCGGGAGAGAGGGTTCTCATGTACTGGTGTCAATCGACCTGGCTAAGGCTTTTGACACGGTTAACTTCATCAGTCTGTGTCTTTCTGGAACACACTTCCTCTCTCCCTTATGGGACAATTGGCGATCACCAAGATGGTGATGCTCCCCAGGATATTGTATATTTTGCAAAATACCCTGTGTCCGCTTCCTTCTCGAGTATTTTTCACGCTCAATTGGCTCCTCACATCTCTGCTCTGGGCAGGCGGGCGTAGCAGAGTTGCTCTGCGCACGGTGGTCCGGAATTGGGAGGAGGGAGGCCTGGAGGCCCCGAGGTTTGACCTCTGTTATTACGCGGCACAGCTCCTCCCAGCCGCAAGGTGGTTCGCGGATGAGGATAACTGGGAGCTGCAACTACTGATGGGCAGAGCAAACGAGAAGGCTATGAGAGAGGCTCTGATGCAGGGAAGGGAAGCGGATGAGGCCTTGCTCTATGTGGTACGACACACAGCGGGAATTTGGCAGCGATTCGTCGAGAAGGTATTGAAACGGGCCCCCTTCCATAGGGAGCTGCCGGTGTGGATTTTAGCCCCGGTACTCCGGATGGAGGAGAATGTGTCCTACCGGGAATGGCGGAACGGCGGATGTGAGACCTTGGCGGACCTCTAACCAGATGACTCCTTTGTGTCCTTTGAACGCGCCACAGAGTCCTTTGAATTGAGCCGGGGGCAGTACCTGCACTACAGAGGGCTCCAGGAAGTAGCTAGAACAACGTGGCCTCAGTTCCCGGAGGCACCTCCGCTGACTCACACCCTCAACATCCTCTTATTGTGTGGTAGAGGTAGGAGACTGGTCTCCCTACTGTACTCAGCCATGCGATGGGATTCGACCCCACCGACCGCGCCGTCCTGGGCGGCCTGGGAGGCAGACTTAGGGATGGCTCTGGAGCCAGGACAACGCAAGCGAATTGGGCTCCTGACCCGAAAAGTCTCGTGTAATGCATGGTTCAAATTGATACACTTTAATTTTGTCCACCGCACCTATATGACCCCGGTCTCTCTGAATCGCATTTCTGCAGATAGGCGACACAACTGCCCTAGGTGTGGGGCGGAGAGAGCGGGATTCTTCCATCTAGCCTGGGAGTGCCCACAGGTCGGTACCTTTTGGAGAGAGGTGGTGGACCATATGGGTCGTGCTACAAAACTCAGGATTACTATGGATCCGCTCCATTGTCTCTTGGCCCTGGTACCCAAGCCTAAAAAGAGGAACCTGTCCTATAAGTTTTTACAATTATTACTGGTGTTGGCAAGGCGGCGCGTGGCTATAACTTGGATGGGGCAGAGAGCTCCCGAGATATCCCTCTGGCTGAGGGATGCTAGAGAGTGGTCCCTGGCTGAGGAGACACATATGCAGCGCACTCGCCGTGATGGGAAACTTCAGGATGACCTGCTCGCCTGGAGGTTGATGTGTATGGAGGGGTTGACGGATGATGATTCAGATGCCACCAGTGCCGAGTTGTTCACCCCTAGGGGGTCTGATTCCGAGTGTGGCGGGGAGGGAGAAGGGTTGGATGGCCCTGGTCCGGGGTAGTGCCCTGCTAGACACACGCTAATGTTCCCTGTTGTATATAGCTGTGACTTGCTTTGATTCCCGAAGGTCTACTTCTAGATGTGATGTCTGCACCTTTTCGTGCCTCGCATGGATAGCCTGACTTCTTCACGTACTTTATCACTGATGCAACGCACGGGGTTTGTTCCTTGTTCCATGTTAAAACGGTGTTTTATTGAAAAGTGTAGCTGTCCAGAGGGATAGAAGTGAGATTACATGAAGGACACAGGAGAGAGAGTATATATATAAAAATCTGCGGATACAATGATGTATACATATTGTTAATGTACGGCTATGTTTACTTGAGACATGCTCTGATCCTACGCCGCCCAACCTCCGGGATGTGGGCCTATATGGCTGTGTTTTACCCTGGACATTGCATGTAGATAATCTTGCCCTTGATCGGCCTGAGAGGCTATGAGGACCTGTGCCTTCTATGTTTTCGCAATAAAAATAAAAAAAAATTTAAAAAAATGTGAAAGGCCTCAACAACCCCACTTAGAGGTCAGCGATACTCTCCTTTTTAGAACACTGGCAAGGTGATATTTGTCTGCTTCAAGAAGCGCACTTGCTCTCACAAGACACCCATAGAATGCACATCAGGAAATTCCAATAAAAATTCTGATCATGGGGAAGGGGAAAAGGGGTGGGAGTCGCAATCCTTCTCTCCAGGGTGGTCTTAGGTACACGTCTAGAGATCAAGCTTTGATTTCTGGCCATCCGGGTGCAAGTAGGCGCATGTCATTTCACAATAACCTCACTCTATGCTCCCAACGCAAAAACAGGAGAACTTTATAACTGACGCACTTGCTAAGGTCCTTTAGTCCCTTGATCAGGCAATTTTGGTGGGAGGACATTTCAACATAGTCATGGACACGATGCAGGATCGCTCTGGGCAAAGGTTTGGGCATTCTGGGGCCTTTTCCCCAGAGGGGCTGGCCTGGTTGGCTGACTGGGGGTTACGCGATGTTTGGCGTTTGCAGCACCCCAATGAATGGAACTATACTTTCTATTCAGCAGCACATGAAACCTATGCCCGCTTAGACCATTTCTTAACCTCTCCCTCTGCCTGGGACCCGATAACGACTTCTTCCATTGAGCCCCGCTCACTAGCTGACCATGGGGTTATCACACTCACTTTAACAGCCCACGCACCCCCCACATAGTTCCCGCCATGCCGCCTACGTGAAACACTGTTGCACTCCCCTGAAGTTATGTTATCAATCAGGGCAGACGAATACGCACTATCTGGCCATTCATGGCGTGGGCGAGGTCCCCCTCTCATCAGTTTGAGAAGCTCTTAAATTGGTCGCCCAGGAAGCTTTCATAGCAAAGGCAGCTACAACAATAAGATCCTGAAAGATAAAAGGGAAGAGTTGGAGAAGGCGGTCTTGGAGCTGGAATTCATACACTAGCGCACCGGGGCTCCTAGAATCTGGCACAAACTGGAGCTGGAGAAATTGCAACTTAAATGCCTGGATTTAGATAGGACCTTCCTGCTATTACCTCGGAGCTAGAGGCATTTGGGGCTGTGTCGGGCTTCAAGGTAAATTCCCCAAAATCACAAATACTAAACCTCACTGTATACCAAGACACAGTGCAAATTCTACGTACCCAGTGCGACTTTCAGTGGGTCAAGACTGATCTCCCCTACCTGGGATTGGTACTGGCTGGGAGTCTCACTAAAACTGCGCAGGCTAACTACTCCAGGCTCATGGCCACAATTTGTAAAGACATAGATCATTGGCAATGCCTTCCTCTATCATGGATGGGCATGATAGCTGCAGTGAAAATGAACGTACTACTCCTGGCCCTTTTCATTTTCCAGACGCTTCCCCTCTTCCCCCCTCCTGTGGTGCTACTCAATCTCCCAAAAGATTCACTGGCAAAGAATGGGGAGATATAGTCTATAGGAAGCGCCGTACGGCGCACAACGTAGGACAAACCCGAAACAGAATATAAAATTAGCTCATACTGACTTACACCCCTGTACGCATTCAGAAATGGAACGCGCTATGCGATGGCCACTACTGGTAAGGCTGCGGCAACCCAGGGACTCTGATTCACCTCCTATGGAATTGTCTCAAGCTCACGAGATTCTGGAAACCGGTCCTGAACGATATTGATAGCGTCTTCAATACTGAGCTCCCCAGATTCCTTTCATACATTCTCCTGGAGCTCCCCAGAGCCCTTACATACCCACTCTTGTCCATTAGAGGCTGACAGATTGCTCTGGCCCATAACGCTGCACACAGGTTACTCTTGGCAAACTAGGGTTCAGACAAAATCCCTGTGAGTCATGGAAAAGTTGTCAATGGCTGTCCATTCTGACCCTTCAACATACGTGAAGATAAGGTCCCATTTCATCACTATTCTGTCCGAAGAGTTCAGGGAATTGACCTGTCCAACATACATATGTATCCTTGTACTTTTGCCTCACAGACAGGGTGAGGTCAGGCTCCATAAACCTAGTGTCCCTAAATCACAGCAGTCCTAGCTAGACAATTTACAAACTTAGTATGGTTTAGTTGGAAGGGAAGATGGTATGGAGTGGGTATGGGTTTTGTTCAATTCTAAGTATTCCTTAATCTTTGTTTCTCTGTTCTTGGCATGCAAAGTGTTCTGCCGCACCCAGCGATATTGTGCTATGGTCATTGCTACACACAGCTGAATATGACAACTTCTGCATTTCTTATTGAGCCTGGATGGACTCTATCTCTTCTTCCCCATACATGGGCAACCCATTCTGGGTTGTAGGCAACATGCTGTGTATTACTATGCCCACTTTGCGATTGCTAACGTGTGCTTAGCTCTGCCCATTGGTAAGCATATGTATGTGAGTTGCCTTATGGTTTGCCAATAAAAAGATTTGATCCATAAAGAGTGACTCCTTTCTTCTCTCCCCCCTCCTGCTCCCTGTCTTCCATTTGCCTCTCTAGTGGGAGGAAGCATCAGCATTTATCTAGTAAAGTGGGAAAAGATGACAACAGAAAGATAGTTGTTGAATATTGTAGAAAATTACTACTCTCCAATATTGGATCTTACATAAATTCACATGCTTGACTCATACCATTCATCGAGCTGTGAGTCCCACTGTAAACAGAGAGAAGTACAATGTTAAAAATAGGCAGAAAATGTTGACTTAGATTCCGATATCGTGCGTAAAGCATTCCGACTGATTCGGATCCGGAATGCTTTCCGTACGACTCGACCGCAAAGCCTCCGAGTGACGGAATACGATGTATCTCTCGTTAAACACAACCGAGTCGTACTGAACGCTATCATTCCGCACAAAGCCTCCGTAAACCACACCAATGCAACTGACTCATTTGCAAATGCTCAAGAATAGCAGCTGGTCATGAATCCGACTCGTATCAACACTCGATTAGATGATGTTGCATGAGACTCAGTCACGGAACCATGTTGGTCAGTGTATGAAATGTCAAGGGTGTTGAGTCAAAAAGTCAAAACAACCATTAGCTACTGCAAAAAATATATATAAAAACCACACCCACAAATCCACCTATATTAAGGGCCAACACCATGAACATGATCCTTTGCCACAACTGCTAATAGGTCCAAGGAGCTACCACCACACATTGCCTGCTCTCTGACTCGCTACATCACACACACCTCCTTGTACAGATTTAATTTCATACAAACACAACTTTTTGCATATTCACACTCACACACTGTAGTGATATTAAGAATGATTTATTGACCATTGGCTCCATTTGGCAAAATTGACTCAATTTTCTGCACTGACTCCATCTTGTGTAACAGACTCCATTTTCTGTGCTCGCACGTAGCTGCAAAGTGGGGAGGGGAAGTTTTTAGCTCTTCACTTGTTTTTGCTCCTTACAGATCAGATTGAACTGGAACAGGTTGTGTGGAATGTGTGCTTGGTACCATTCAGGGAATGTGCGGAATGTACAGCTCTGTCTCGGATTCAAAATACAGGACCTGGCCAGCTTCAGTCTTGACCTTGACACAGACCAGTGCGGCCAGCTCGGGTTTTCGCAACAGAAGAAAGGGGGCGAAATTTCTAGAACCTTCGCCTCACAGTTAGTAAAACGTATTAAAGCCGGAGAATGTTGACAGTTGTATTGGAGCTCACTTGCGGAGGAGACGTACTGTCGCAAGATGAACGGAACTTGAGTCCCGGTCGAGAGTCCAAGCCCAGCTGTGAACCGGCACCCCAGCTTGAGTTGGCACGGATGTAGAGTGAATGATCGGTGAGGTGTTACTTACTTTGTGTATATAATTTCTAAGTTTCTTTGCTCTTTGCTAATGCATATATACTACAGGTTATTCTGGTTTTGTGCTTGAGTTATTGATATTTGGGAGTCTGCCTTAACCAATATAGTTTGCTTTCCTTTCCAAAAGATTGAATTATTAAACGTGTCACTTTAAATGCACCTGAACTTGTTTTCTTGCCTCGCCTTAAGAGAGTGCTAGGTCTTGTTTTATTGCCTCGTCTTTTGGGAGTGCTGTTTTATGTGAGTTATTTAAAGGTGTAGCAGTGCATTTGCCTCCTCTCCGGAGTGCAGGGTAGGTGTGTCCTATTGTGTCAAATTACAAGTACTACAAATTTGGTGTCACTTGCAGGATTTGAAAGAAAATTCAAAGGGGAAAGAAAAATGTTTTCTAGAAAAACAAAGGCAGATTTCCAGATACCAATTGAAATACCTGGATGGGAGGTAGTCCCATATGGTATGCTTGCCCACAAGTGGGCTCCTTGCGCTGGGCTGAGTGAAAATTGGAATGTATGTTTGGCTGACACTGAGCCAGTACTAGTGGTTGTTGGTTTGCAAAAAGTTCCTGTTGAGAAAGGGAAAGAGCTTAGCATGTTAGGGCGAAGAGGCTGGATCCTCTTGTGTACTCGTCGTAAAATGCATGAAAAATGTGTTCAGCTGCAGCACTAACATGAAAAATAGTTTGTTGAAGCCAAAAATACCTCTACGATAATTTGTCAGAATAAGTTATTACAAGATAAGTTGGAAACATACCAGACTAAGGCGGAAAAGGCTGCAGTAGGTATCGCACAATACAAGTATGAAAATACAGGGTGGTCCAAATTTTCCACAGATGGTTGCAATGGATTCCATGGAGGATTTTACTCAGTAGGAGATTAATGACATTTTAGATGGATTCCGACAAAGACCTGGAGAATCTCTGCTTACACGAATTGTGCGGTTGTTTGATATGGGCGCCTCTGGGGTAATGTTCGATCACGGAGATGCAGTGAAATTCTGCACAATGAGTACTGATCCTACAGTGTAGGAGCAGTTTAGGAAGTACAGGGGCAATATTCAAACTAACCTGTTACAATTGGCAGTGGTTGGATGCAATGGAAAATACCCAACAGAGTCAGACTGAACAGTGAATGATAAACCTTGGTATGCATGGAGAGATGCTATACAGAGGCTTAAGGAGGAAGTGATAAACTGTTATTTTTCTGAATCATGCACATAAGTTGATGGATGGACTGTTGACTGTGTCATTGCAAAATAAAATAATCTGTTTGGCTCCCCCTGCTTACAAACAGGTGATGATGACTTTGCTAATAAACCAGACTGGTAATCATTTGGCGCAGGTGATTGAGGCAGTCCGTGAGTTGGGGGACTGGATAAAGACTGAAAGAGCTGCCTGATCTTAGACCCGTACAGATAAAAACATGCCAACTAGAAGAGATATGTTTATGGCTTTGTTGAAGGATGGCGTGGATAAAGAGAAGATAGATGGAATAGAGACTAGGAGTCTGTTGGAGATGTATCGGAAAAGAGGGTTGGGCAAGAAAGACGAGGCAGGAAAGTGAGTCAGCAGAATAAAATGCAAGTGAGTCAGAGAAAGTCAGAGGTGGATGAAGAGGAAAAGGAGGGTGAGAGAGCTGCCCATTTGAGGACGAAGTAAGGGAGAGATTCAGAAAATGAATGGCTCAGTGAGAACCGGAGGGGCAAGGAGTTCCTCCGAGAGTATGATGGGTTGTACCCAATTTGACCTGGGCAAGGGCTTACAGATTGAAAGCAGATTAGGAAATAGGTCAAACTCCGGTACAAAGATGGGCTCGCAAAGACAATAGACCTTATGTTGACATAGAAATTCATTGGAAACATCGTAATTTTCAGAAGCCCCGAGCCATAGTAGACACCGGAGCGGAGGCCACTTTGATATATGGAAATCTGAAAAAGTTTAAAGGGCAATATTTCACAATCTCAGGCTTAGGTGGAAAAGAGACACCAACTGAGCAGACAAGGTCAAAATGAAAATAGGGAGAATACCAAAAAGAGAGTACACTGTATTGATAGTGCCCCTCTCGGAGTATATTTTTGGAATTGATATCTTGAAGGGAATGACTCTGTATTTGGAGGATGGGTAGTATCAATTTGGATAAAAAAGGTAAATTTCAATTGGCGCCATAAGGGTGGGTCACTTGAAGATTCCTCCAGTGAAGGTGCCCAGGCTACTAAGGTAATTCATTTGAAACAGTAGAGAATTCCAGGAGGGCATGAGGAGATCAGTGCAACCTTACAGAACTTGATAAAGGCATGGGTGGTGACTCAAATCACTACTGCCTGGAATACCCCTATGTGGCCTGTGTGCAAAAGTGACAATAGTTGGCGCATGATAGTTGATTATTGCAAATTGAACAAGCACACACCTCCTCGACTGCCGCTGTCCCAGATACTGTTACCTTAATTGAGAAAATACAGAAGCATTCTGGGACTTGGTATGCGACTATTGATATTGTCATTGCTTTCTTTTCTATACCAATAGCCCCGGAGAACCAAGAGCAAGTCGCGTTCTAATGGAATGGTAGGCAGTTCACATTCAAAAAATTGCCTATGGGGTACATGCACAGTCCTTCTATCTGTCACTGGCTGGGGGTGGAGCATTTAGATGAGGTACCAGTTATTCCTGGAGTACAGCTTTGCCATTACATTGATGATGAAAAGATACCGGGAGAAACATGAGCAAGTTCAGATTCAGTTGGACAGGATTGTGGAGCATTTGCAGAGTAAAGGGTGGGAGATAAATCCCACAAAGGTACACGGACCCTCTCAGAATGTGAAGTTTTTGGGCATTCAAAGGCATCAGGGACACAGGTGGTGCCGCAGGTGAAACAAAAGATCAAAGAATTTACTGTGCCACGAAATAGGAAGGAAGCCCAGAGGTTCACTTGATTGTTTGAATTTGGAGACAGCATAACCCTCACTTGAGTCAGATTTTGGCCCCTTCATACAAAGTTATGTGAAAGAAATATGCATTTGAATGGGGAGGGCAACAGAAAATTGTGTTTGAATCATCAAAAGAGGCTATACAGCGTGCTTTGGATTTGTGGCCAGTGCGGGAGGGGGATGTTGAGCTGAATGTGACAGTGCAAGGACTGTATGCTAATTGGAGTCTGTGGCAGAAGCCAGGAAAATCTAGGCTGCCTTTAGGATTTTGGACAAAGAAATTGCCAGATGCTGGAGAGTGGCACACTCCCTTTGAAAAACAGTCTCTTGCATGTTATTGGGCCCTGGTGGATACTGTGCAATTGATCCTAGGGCACAATGTGATTTTGAGACCCGAGATTCCTCGAATGCCATAGGTGATGAGTTCTCCCAAGACTCACAGAATAGGACATGTGAAAGAAGCCAGCATAATCAAGTGGAATTGGTACATACAGGACAGGGTCTGAGTAGGTCCTGAAGGCACTGCAATGTTGCATGAGCAGGTGGCACAAGCACCAATGGGAGATACAGAGGTGTTACATGATGTACCTGAGACACAAGAAGGTCCTGTGAAGTGAGGGGAGCCATTTGAAGAATTATCTTTAGAGGACAGGAAGCATGTGTGGTTTACTGTATGTGTGTGGCATATCTAAATTTTTGAGATGGGCTTGGTCGATCAGATTCAAACGGCTTAACGATATTGTCTAAATGTGGTCATTTCATTTAGACCTTTTTATGTATTTCACTGAAATGTATACTATTTTAACTGATCTGTTGATGTATTTTACATGTTGTGGTTTTTAAACTGTTGTTTTATGTAATGCTTTTAAAGATATATTTTATCAAAATAAAGCCAATTGACTGACTGACTGACCGACTGACTGACTGACTGGAAATTTACCCGAGGGCACAATGTGATTTTGAGACCCGAGATTCCTTGAATGCCATAGGTGATGAGTTCTCCCAAGACTCACAGAATAGGATATGTGCAAGAAGCCAGCATAATCAAGTGGAATTAGTACATACAGGACAGTTCTGAGTAGGTCCCGAAGGCACTGCAATATTTCATGAGCAGGTGGCACAAGCACCAATGGGAGATACAGAGGTGTTACATGATGTACCTGAGACACAAGAAGGTCATGTGAAGTGAGGGGAGCCATTTGAAGAATTATCCTTAGAGGACAGGAAGCCTGTGTGGTTTACTGATGGTTCAGGCAGGTATGTAGGGGATAAAGCGGAGTAACACATTCCTCTAACCAAGAAATTGTTGACCACTACTGAAAAGGGAAAGAGTAGCCAGTTCACAGAACTAAATGCTGTGTATCAAGCTTTGAAACCGGAATTGCCAGGATAATGTCATATATACACTGACTCATGGTCCACTGACAATGGGTTAGCCACTTGGCTTCCCATGTGGCATGCCCATAACAGGATGATACATTCAAAGGAAGTGTGGGGTAAGGAACTGTGGAAAGAGATCTGGACCATGTTGCCATAAAGCACAGTTACCATGTTTCCTGTAGATGCTCACTGTTCCACCGACTCACTCGACTGCTGGTTTATTCCCTCACAATTGAAAAACCTAAATTTCGGAGGCCAAGGTGGTAACGCAAGATTCTGACCTGGTTGGGATTGCGAAATGGGTACATCAGAAGTGCGGACACTTTGGAGAGAAAATTACTAGCAGGTGGGCAGAGAATAGAGGGATACAGGTTCCCCTAGATATGATTAAAACTGCAATCTCACAATGTCCTATTTGTCAGCATACCCAACAACGACCAGTCCCAAAGATAGTGAGAGACCAGCTAGGCAGAGGACAAATAGCGGCGCAGATCTGATAGATTAATTACATTGGCCCCCTGCCAACTAGTTGAGGATGTCAATTTGAGTGCACCGCTGTAAACACATACTCTGGATATTTCATAGCATTTTCATGTAAACGTGCTACTCAGTTGAACACATTGAAAATGTTAGGCTTGTTGATTTTGTATTCTGGAATTCCATTGCAGATTCAAAGTGACAATGGGTCTCATTTCATTTCAAAGGCAAATTGGTGCAGAATTATTGTGCACAACACAACACTGAGTAGGTCTTTCATATTCCGTATTGCCCGCAGGTCGCGGGTATAATTGAGCGCCTGAATGGATTGATGAAAGATCACTTGAGAAAGTTGTCTGATGGGTCATTGAATACTTGGAGAGATCATATGGATGAGGCATTACAAATACTGAACAATAGACCCTTAGCAAATGTAGAAACCCTTTTGATGGGAATGCTATCCCCAGCCTCTCAGATTCAGCCTCATGTAGCCACCGATACAATCCTCTACTGGGAGACAGCTCCTGGGAACTTTGACTCTGTACTGGGCAACACCAAAGGCTGCAGGTCTTGATCTGCATGCTTTGAAACTGTACATACTCTCAAACCAAGAGATGTATCACTCATTGAGACAGGAGTGGGAATCCAGATTCCCCCGGAGAACTTAGGCTTGATTGCCCCTTGATCTGGGTTGGCTCTAAAAGGCATTCAAGTGCTAGAAGGGGTCATTGATGCAGACTATCAAGGTGAAATCAAGGTTATCCTACTGAAAAGTGGAGGCACTGATTTGACAATGCAACCTGGAGACAGTCACTCAAATAATGATCATGTCAGTATACGGAGGGATAGTCAAGAAGGGGACTGCCCCAGCCCTTCTCACCGTGCATGGGGAAGGAGGGTTTGGCTATACTGACAAGAATCCCAAAGCCAAGGAAAGGTTAGAATCTCCAAATAGTCCCCCCCCCCCCCCGAACAGGCAGAGGTTATTGCAACAGGAAAGGACAAGATCCTGTTAATCATGAAACCAGGGCAGAAAAAGTGGGAATAAGTGCCTGCTGATAAATGTTACTTGCCAGAATGAATAATACCTGTTTGTTCTCTGTTCTTTTAGATCACAGCATGGCGTGTCTGTGCTCTGCTTGCGCTCACTGGAGTATGTTTGGTAGTGTGTGGGAGAGACCGGGAGCCTCTTACTCTGAAGTGGCCAGCCGACCACGCAGATAACCAGCACTGCTGACTCGACCTGACAACGTATGGTCCTATCTTGCCCAGACAGTCCTCAACACGTTGTACTTTTGCATGACAATCATGAAAAGCACCATGGATATTATTTCCACAGGCCTCGTGGCTATACCTGCCCCTGTCTATGTACTTTTGCAGTCATTCAACATCACACATGCAGACGGGGCAGTGGAGGAAAATGATGTGAGAACTCACCTGCCACCTTATGAGTTTTGCGGGTTTTGTCCATAAACTACTGATTATACTTGGAAAAATCTAACACAAGTGATAACTCTCAATGTCTCTGAAGGAGACATTTGTTACAATCTAACTTGTGACCCCATTATCATTGGTAACTGTGCTCAAATATGACTTGAAGGAACTGAGTCACAACTGACGTGGGAACAGCAAACTCTATGCAAAAATCGAAATGAAAAATGCGTAACAATATGACATGTAAAAATGTAGTGTTTGCTGCCAGTCATTTCAGGCATGTTAAATTGGCTGTATGGTGGTTATTCTCTTGTGGTAATTTTACAATTGGAAAGAAACACATTAGTGATAGATTCCTTACCTTAGAATTACCCCCTGGCGCCAGACTGGATCTGGAAAGTTTTCATCAGCAGTACCTCTAAGCGTCGGTAGGCGTCGTCGCGCGGCTCCGCGTATGTCGTTGGTCTCTTAGTCGCCGAGATGGCGTAGTTGGAGCTACTTATACGGGCCCATGTGCGCTGACGTCAGTTGTTTTTTTCCCATGCCAGCAGGTGCAGATACGGAGTGAGCGGTACCCCCAGACAATTGTTGATTGAGTTATTTTTGTGACTTTTGTCCCCGTCTTTCACTCCTTGTGTATAGGGATGCCCGGTTTTAAGTCTTACGCGGCTTGTCCCTGCACAATGTTGGTGATGGACCCGCACCATGAGTGTCTCTACTGCCTGGGGCACAACCACGACTCCGAGTCGTACCTCGAATGCCAGGCCATGGCTCTGAGAACTTTGCAGGAGCGGTCCCAAAAGTTGCTGGAGGCCCGGGAGTCGGCTCTGTGCCGTTCAAGGTCTCTGTACCGTGGGAGGTCGAGGGACTGGTCGGGGAGCCACCACCACCATCGTTCGACAAAGTCTTTGCACTTGGAGTCAGGTAAGGGGAAGCACAAGCAGTTGAAGAAGAGTTGTCGCTCTTCGCCTTGCCTGTCGCACAACATGGCTGATGGTGCGGGTGGTGCCACTCCCATGGCTCCTACGGAGCCTGCGCAGTTGCTGACGGCCTACCCGCCCTTCCCGGGTCCATCACCCACTCAGGCCCAGCTACAGGACTTTGTCTGCCATGGCCTGCCTTTTTGGCCCATCAGGCCCCGCCAACATGCCTTTTGGCCCCGTGTGTCCAACTGGAGGTTCTCTCTCCTCTTCTTCACCGGCCCGACATCGTTGACGACTTCGGTCTTGACGCCTTGAGACCCCCATGGATTCATGCATGGATCACAGCCAATGTAGAGTGGCCTCGTACAACTTCCACCAACATCGACGTCTACAGCATCGCCACCAGCGTCGGCTGGCCCCATGGCCGACGCCTTCCCCAGCTTCCACCCCAACGTGGAGACGCGCCGGACTGGTGTCAATCGATGCGGATGGGGAATTTCTATCCCTTTCTCCATCCGCCTCCCTCTTTTCTGCCTGCTCTGCAGGTTGGGGAGGAAGGGGAGGACTGGGAGGGCTTTGAGGACCCTCTCGCAGCCCAGTGCGAGTTAGACCTGGACTGGGAAGAGGATTTGGAGGATGCAGGTGACATGGATTTTACTCCAGGACCTGGCACACTGTCTCCTTCTACCGTGGCTACGGAGGAAGGTGGTACATATTCTGTGGTGTTGCGTAGAGCAGTCAAGGCTCTCCACCTTGAACTCCCTACAGTGGCCATCAGGACTAACCTCCTGACAGAAGTGCTCCGGCCAGCGTCTTCCTCTATAGAGCTGCTGCTGCCTTTTAATGACGCACTTTTGTACGTTCTTTCGGGCACCTAGTCCAGACCCAACACAGGGGCTCCCGACGCCATCGCCCAGATCTGGGCGACCCCATTTTCCTCTCCCAACACCCAACCCCTGAGAGCTTGGTCGTCCAAGCCTCTGCATCCCCAAGCACGTTCCCTTCTGCACCTCTGGACAGGGAATCCAAGACACTTGAACAGTTCGGGAAGAACATTTTTACTTCCACCACTTCAGGGCTGCGGTCTGTGAACACTGCATGCCTCTTGGGACGTTATTCCCATTCTGTGTGGGACACGGTTGCACAGGTGCTGCCTCATTGTCCGGAGGAGGCTCGGACAGTGCTCTCCCAAGCTATTGCTGAGGGGAGAGAAGCAGCCAAGTTCCTAATTTGTTGTGGTCTTGACACCACAAGACTCGCTGAGTAGGGCGATTTCCACGACGGGGGATGTACAGAATACTCTGATGGACATGCCCTTTGATGTCACTCGCCTTTTTGGAGACAAGGCAGAGCGTTTTAAGGACTTTCGGGCTACGGCCATGTCCTTAGGCCTTTCGGTCACATGCACTCCTTCCGCTTCTGCTTTTTGCTCCTTTTGTGGCCAAGGAAGGGGCGCCCAAACACGTATGTTTCAGAGCCATAGGCCTGCACGGCAACAGTCTCAGCGCAGCCGAGAACGTGGGACCCCCGAGGTGGGCCATGGGACCAGCAGGCGGGTCAGTCCACCACCTTCCCCTGCCGCCACTGCCTCCAAACCTTCCTAGTCCGGTGTTTCAGGCCCACCTTCGGAACGTCAATCGCTTCCTCCAGAAGGAGAAGTTCAAGATGCTCACATTTGCTCAGGTCTTCTCTGCCCTAGACCCGCAAGACGGGATGGTAGCGTTGGACTTGCAGGATGCTTATTTTCATATCCTCGTCCTACCGGCCCACCGTTACCTGCGGTTCACGGTAGGCCACGAGCACTTTCAGTGCACTGTGCTCCCTTTCGGCCTTACCAGTGCATCTCAGGTGTTCACAAAAGTGATGGCGGTGGTTGCAGCTCATCTGCGCAGATCAGGGGTTTCAGTCTTCCCCTATCTCGACGACTGGCTGTTGAAGGCAGGCTTGGCCCAGGCAGTCATCTCCCACCTTCAGACTACGGCCGACCTCCTGCATTTGCTGGGGTTCTCCGTCAATGTGCCAAAGTCGCACCTACTGGCCTCCTGCATCCTGCTGGTCACTCATGCCAGATGGCATATGCAGGCTCTGCAGTGGGACCTGAAGTTCCAGTGGGCGCAGCATCGGGGGAACCTGTCCGATTATGTCTAGATCTCGGACGTCACTGCACAACCGCTGCAGTGGTGGCTCATGAACCGGCATTGGGTCAATGGCAGATCCCTCTCCCTTCCCCAACCGGAGCACACAGTGGTGACGGATGTGTCTCTCCTGGGATGGGGGGGGCCACATGGGAGAGGCTGAGATTAGAGGCCTCTGGTCTCCGGCGGAGTCCAGGCTCCATATCAACCTTCTGGAGCTTCGGGCGATCCGACTTACTCGGCGCAAGGTCTCTTTCAACAGTGGGGAGAGCCTTGGTTAGATCTATTTGCCACCAAAAAGAATGTGCAATGTCAGCAGTTCTGTGCGTTGGAATTTCCAAGGCGGCACTCGCTCGGCCACGCTTTTCGTTGCAAGCTGAGTTGCTGTCTGTTGTACGCCTTTCTGCCTATACCACTTCTTCCCAGAGTGCTGAAGAAGATCAGGTGCGACCGACCCAAGTCATTCTTGTGGCTCCGGACTGGGCTTGAAGAATTTGGTATCCCGAGCTACTCAGGATGACCATCGATCCCCCTGATTCGACTGCCTCTTCGGGAGGATCTTCTGTCGCAGCAGCAGTAGACGGTCATCCACCCGAACCTATCCAGTCTCCACCTCTTTGCGTGGAGATTGAGCGGCGGCAGTTGATTCCTTTCGACTTGCCTCCTGAAGTCTGTGATGTTATTCTGGCAGCCAGGCGTCCCTCCACTAAGTTGGTATACGCCTGCAGGTGGAACAAATTTATGGTGTGGTGCACAGCAAAGGCTGTAGATCCCCTATCTGCCCCTCTTTCTGAAGTCCTACTGTTCCTTCTTTCTTTGACTCAGCAGGGCTCTGCTCTGGGCACTATCAAGGGCTACCTTTCTGCTATTTCGGCCTTTCTCAGGCTTCCTGATCAGCCCTCTCTTTTCAGGTCCCTTGTTATAAATAGATCATCTGAAAGAGACACATTAGTTATAGATTCCTTACCTTAGAATATCCACAAGCATCAGACTGGATCCAGCAGTACCCCTGCTCGTCGGAAAGTGGCGTTGTGCGGCTCCGTGCCCATCACTGGCATCGTAGGCGCCGAGATGACACATGGAGACTACTTAGGCACCACCCATGCGCACTGACGTCAGTTATTTCTTTTTTTCTGCACCAGCAAGTGCAGATCCGGTTAGAGCACGTATCCTAGTCACTTTTTGACTAACTTTTGAGACTTTTTGTCTTCTAATTTTTTAGTCTTTGACTCCTGGTGCCACATAGGGATGGCTGGGTTTAAATCCTGCGGGGCCTGTCGCCGTACGATGTCGGTGGCCGACCCCCATGGCGTCTTTCTCTACTGTCTGGAGCGCGACCATGACTCCCGGTCATGTTCTGACTGTCTGGCCATGGCTCCGAAGGCCTTGCGGGAGCGGTCCCATCAGCTGCTGGAGGCCCGGCAGTTGTCTCTGCGCCATACGAGGTCCAGGTGTCGATCGAGGGACCGACCGCAAAGCCATCATCATCGCTCCTCGGGGTCGAAGTCTTCACACTCGGAATCGGGTAAGAGACAACATAAGAAGAAGCCGAAGAAGCGCTTACGCTCTCCGATGTCCCCCGTCGGTCTCCGGATGTGGACGAGGGGGCCGGTGGTACCACCTCTGCGGCTCCTTTGGAGCCTGTGAGTCCCGCAGCCTACCCACCTTATCCGGGTCCGTCGGCGACTCCTGCCCAGGTGCATGATTTTCTTGCTGCCATGGGCCACCTTTTCAGGCCTCGGCTCCCGCTGGCGCGCCTCCGGGCCCGGCGGTCCCAGCTGACGACCCGCCCTTGTTGTCGTTGCCGGCTCTGTTCCAGGCGCTGCAAGGTCCTCTGCAGGTGGCTCCGGCACCGGAGCCACCAGCGGCTTCGTTCCCGGCAATGGGTTCCGTTCGTTCCACCTCCGCCCTTGCCCGGGTTTCCGGAAAATTTTGCTCCGGGTTGGGACCCTAATTGGGACATGGAGCCGGATCGGTGCAGACCGGTGCCGGAAACGGACCATTTATATTCCCCTATCCCTCCCCCGCCGCCACAGCTTGTGCCACAGGCAGTGGAGGAAGGGGACGACTGGGAGCGGTCTGAGGACCCTCTGGCACAGCAGTGCAAATCCGAACAGGAATGGACAGAAGAGTTGGAGGATGCAGGTGGCCTTGATCTCTCCTCTGAACCTGGTTTTCTTTCTCCTCCTGCTGTGGCCATGGAGGAGGGCGCCACATACACTGTGGTGCTCCGTAGAGCAGCTGAGGTCCTTGACCTTGACCTGCCTACAATGACCCTCAAAACTAACCTCCTCACTGAAGTCCTTCAGCAGGCTGCAAGCTCTATGGAGCCCCTGCTACCGTTCAATGAGGCGTTAACTGATGTGTTGATGGGCACCTGGTATAGACCAACCACGGAGGTTCCTGCGTATAAAAACGTAGCCAGGCATCATCGCCCGGCCCCAGGTGACCCTGCCTTTTTAACAACCCACCCAACTCCGGAAAGCCTGGTCATCCAGGCCTACACTTCCCAAAGCGCATTCCCTACCGCTCCGCTGGATAAGGAATCCAAGAAGCTGGAACAGTTTGGCAAGAAACTGTTTTCCTCTGCCAGCTTAGGGCTGCGGTCGGTGAACACTTTATGCCTCTTGGGCCACTACTCTCACGCTGTGTGGGACACAGTTGCGCAGACGCTGCCTCAGTGTCCGGAGGAGGTTCGGGCAGTGCTTTCCCAAGCTGTTGCGGAGGAGAAAGATGCAGCGAAGTTCACCATCCGGTGTGGACTGGACACCGCGGACCCACTGAGGGCGATTTCCACAACAGTGGCCCTCCGTCGCAGTGTCTGGTTGCGGTCTACTGGGTTTTCAGGGATGTTCAGAGTTCTCTTATGGACATGCCTTTTGATGGTACTTGCCTATTTGGCAATAAGGCAGACAGTGGAGCGTTTTAAGGACTCCCGGGCTATGGTCAAGTCCTTAGGCCATTCCACCACGCGCCCAGCTACATCTGCTTTTCGTTCCTTTCCTGGCCACGGAAGGGGCGCCCGACACGTTCGTTCAGCCAGAAGCCTACGCAGAACCAAGCTCAGCGCGGCCGCGGAAGTGGTTTCTGCTGCGGCAGGACAGGGGGCCAGCATGCGGGTCAGCTCACCTCCTCTCCCGCAACATCTGCCTCAAAGCCTTCCGAGGTTTGGGGTGCACCCCAAGCCGGTGGGTGGCAGGATTCGCCATCACCTCCCCCACTGGCGTTCTGTCACCTCGGACAGGTGGGTGCTGCAGATCGTTCGAAAGGGGTTACTCCTTCCCCTTCGAGTCTGCCCCTCCAGCCATGCCACCTCACTTCCACCACATGTCGGGGGATCCCTTTTCACTTCTCCAACAGGAAGTCATGGCTCTCTTGGCCAAAGGGGCCATCAAGCGCGTTCCTGGGCAGAAGTAGGACGTGGTTGTTATTCCCACTACTTTCTGGTCCCCAAGAAGGAGAAAGGGGGCCTGTGCCTCATCTTGGACCTCAGGAACGTCAACCACTTCCTCCGGAAGGAGAAGATCAAGATGTTGACTCTGGCTCAGGTCTTGGCTACCCTCGACCATGGAGACTAGATGGTAGTGTTGGACTTGCAGGACGCATATTTTCATATCCCCGTCCTGCCGCCCCACTGGCATTACCTAGGGTTCAGGGTAGGCCAAGAGCACTTTCAGTTTGCCGTGCTCCCCTTCGACCTTACCAGTGCCCCTCAGGTGTTCACGAAAGTGATGGCGGTGGTCGCAGCCCATCTGCGCAGATCAGGGGTTCCAGTCTTCCCCTATCTCGACGACTGGTTGTTGACGGCGGGCTCACCCCAGGCAGTCGTCTCCCACCTCCAGACTACGGCCGACCTCCTGCATTTGCTGGGGTTCGCCATCAAAGTCGCACCTGAGTCCCTCGCAGAAGCTCCCCTTCATCGGAGTGGTTCTGGATTCAACGCAGTTTTGGGTTTATCCTCCCAAGCAGCGAGTCCGGGATATTCAGGCTATGATTCCGATCTTTCAGCCTCTATCCCAGGTTTCAGTCAGGATGACCCTCCGGGTTCTGGGACTAATGGCCTCCTGCATCCTGCTAGTGCAACATGCCAGATGGCATACGCAGGCTCTGCAGTGGGACCTGAAGTTGCAGTGGGCACAGCATCAGGGCAACCTGTCGGATCATGTCCAGATCTCGGAGGGCACTGCACAACAATTGCAGTGGTGGCTCACGAATCGCAATTGGGTCAATGGTAGTACCCTCTCCCTTCCCCAACCGGAGCACACAGTGGTGACATATGCGTTCCTCCTGGGATGGGGCGGCCACTTGGGAGAGGCAGAGATCAGAGGCCTTTGGTCTCCGGGGGAGTCCTAGCTCCATATCAACCTTCTGGAGCTTCGGGTGATGTTTCTTGTACTGAAAGCATTCCTTCCCTCTGTCCGGGGAAGTGTAGTGCAGGTGTTCACGGACAACACCACCGCCATGTGGTATTGCAACAAAAAGGACTGGGTGGGGTTGTGGACCCTATGTCAGGAGGCTCTGCGCCTCTGGACATGGCTGGAACATCACAGCATTACCTTGGTGGTTCAACACCTGGCAGGTTCTCTGAACGCCAGGGCTGAAGAACTCAGCCGCAGGTGCATGATGGATCACGAATGGCATCTGAACTCGGACATGGCACAAGGTCTCTTTCTACAGTGGGTTTGCCACCAAAGAGAACACGCAATGCCCTCATTTCTGCGCGTTGGAAATTCCAAGGCGGCACTCGCTCAGCGTCTTTTTTTGCCCCTTGTGGAGCTGCGGTCTGTTGTACTTCTTTCCGCCTATACCACTTCTGCTCAGAGTGCTGAAGCAGATTCGGCGCGACCAGGCCCTAATCATCCCTTTGACTATCCAGAGCTACTCAGTATGAACGTGGATCCCCTGATCCAACTGCCTCTTTAGGAGGATCTTCTGTTGCAGCAGCAGGGGACGGTCCTCTACCCGAACCTGTCCTGCCTCCACCTCCATGCGTGGAGATTGAGCGCCAACAGTTGCCGGCTTATGACCTTCCTCCCAATGTCATTCTGGCAGCCAGGCGGCCCTCCACTAAGACGGTACACGCCTGCAGGTGGAACAAATTTGGGGCATGGTGGACAGCAAAGGCTGTGGATCCCCTTTCTGCTCCTCAATCCGAGGTCCCTATGTTCCTTCTCTCTTTGGCCCGGCAGGGCTCTTGTTAGATTTGGGGGTCTCTAGTTGGCACAGGTAGGTACTTGTGACAAACAGGGACCCTTGCTTCTAGTCAGGATAAGGAGATTACACTCCTAAAATAACCCCTGCTCACCCCCTTGGATGCTTGACACGAGCAGACAGGCTTATCTCAGAGGCAGTGTGTAGAGCATTTGTGACCACATACAGTAATCCAGTGACAACACTACAGATGGACACCACACAAAGTTTTATATAAAAAATAAGTATACTTTATATAAAGTTACCACAAGACCATAAACAACAAAAATACACAATACTGTTACTTTAAGATGGTAGATTTAGCTTAGTTTAGTTCAGTTCTTAAGATGCGACACTTTGCGTCAATGTCCCTTACGATGCATTGCGCTTCCACAACAAGCAATGTCGCAGCGAGGGAAATGCAGCAAAGTTCGGGTGCAAAGAAATGATGACGTGAAGATCTTCCAGATGCGGCACCCTTCTCCGTGGATGTGAGAAGTTCTCGGTTCGATGCGTGGACTGCAGCGGCGACACCCTAGTTCAGCGATGCGACGGCAACAGTTTCAGCTGCGACACTCTTCTCCCACAATGCGTTCAGCTTCCGCACAATGCAACAACTACAGCGGCAACATCCACGATGCGACAGCAGCAGCTCTGATGGTGGCGCGCTTCTAAGGGATGCGAGGCGCTTTTCTTCGATGTGGTGCAGTGAGACAGTTCCAGCGGCGACACCCTTGCTCAGAAGTGCGACGGCGACATGCTCCGACCTCGTTGCGAGACTCTTCTCTCGATGCGGTGCAGTGCGACAACTCCAAACGGCGGAGTTCAGAAGTGCGACGGCAGGCAGCAGCGATGGCGACACGCTTCCTCTTCATTTGCGGCACGCTTCTCTTGGGGCAGTGCGACAACTCCAGCAGCGACACCCTTGTTCAGAAGTGCGACGGCAGCAGCAGCGACAGCGACATGCTTTGATCTCGTTGCGTCGTGCTTCCAGCTCCTTGCAACGCGCAGTTCCTCAGAAGGCCCAGCAAGGCACTTCCACAAGAACTCTGGGGAGCTGGGGGTGGAAGTCTGTTGTCCCCGAGATTTCAGCAGGAGGCAAGCTTTTTTCCAAGCCCTTAGAGATCCTTCACAAGTTGAAAGCAAAGTACACAAAGTTCCTTTCTTCTTCCTTTGGCAGTAGGGCAACCACTGCAGGCCAATCCCCCAAGCAGGACTTCAGTTTGGGAATAGAATCTCCTCAGTTTCTTCAGGTTCCTTTCCACAGTAAAGGTTTCTTCTTGTAGTCTGAAGTGATCTAATTTCATGGGATCAAGGTCCCAATATTTATACCCCAAAATCCTTTGTTTTCTGAGGGGAGAGGGGCCTTTGCCCAGTCCAAACCAGTTCTGAAGCACTCTGTTTACCAGACTTCTCCTTTCCTTTCACAGTTCAGGGCAGAAACATCAGACACCCCAGAGGAGGTGCAGCCAGCATTGTGGAAGGAAAGTACAGCCCTGGAGCACTTTGTTGACAGAACTCATTCTCTTCTTTCAGTGTGCACGTTAGAGACATCAGCCGCTCCCCAGGAGGTGGAGCCAGCATTGTGGAAGGCAGGCACAGCCCTATTCAAGTTTTTGGTGCAACTCCTCCCTTCCATCTAGATGCAGATCTCTCTATTCACCACTGGGCTGACTCATCCTGTCTCTTGGAATCCCCCAGCCCGGTCACTCACAAAACCAGAGAAAGGAATACACAACCTAGCAGAGGCAGGCTTGAAAGGTTAGACAAGCGAATACCTACTTTCTAAGAGTGGTATTTGCAAACACAGAATGTTAAAACCAACTTCACTAAAAGATGTATTTTATCATTCTGAGTTCAGGCATCCTAAACCTGAATTTCTACCATGTTCTCTGAGTCAGTTAGGATTATAAGATGTAATAATTCTAACAGCCCATTCTGGCCTATGGAGAACAGGTAGCCTTGCAATAGTGAAAAACGAAAATGGCTGTAATTCACTATCAGGACCTGCCACACACATCAGGGCTTGTCCTACCTTATACTTACAATGCACCCTGTCCTTGGGCCTACCATAGGGGTGACTGCTATGAAGAAAAGGGAGGTTTAGGGACTGGTAAGTGGGTGCACTTTCCCAGTCAGCATGTCAGTACCAGACTGCACGCAGGCTCCACGATGGCAGACCTTACACACATTTTACTAGGCTGCTTCTGTGGGTGGCACAACCAGTGCTGCAGGCCCACCAGCAGCATTTGGATTTACACGCCCTGGGCACACTCAGTGCACTAGACTAGGGTCTGACAAGTAAATCAAATAGCCAAACATGGAACCACTGATTAATATATCAATTTACAATAGGGAGCACTTGCACTGGACAGCAGTGGCACAGTGCCCAAAGCATCTAACACCAGCAAAAATACATGAGGCAACAGCAAAAATGGAAGGGAGACCGACACCAATGGTGCTAGGTCTAACAGCTCTGCTCTGGGCACTATCAAAGGTTATCTTTCGGCCAACTCCGCCTTTCTACGGATTCCAGATCAGCCTTCTCTTTTTAAGTCCCCGGTTGTCAATTGCTTCCTCAAAGGCATTACACACGTTTCCTTTTGTGCCTTTCATAATGCCTCAATGGGACTTGAATCTTGTTTTGACCTATCTGATGTGCGCTCCCTTCGAGCCCCTTCATAACTGTCCCTTACGTCTTCTCACTCTAAAGACGGCTTTCCTGGTAGCTATCACCTCTGCCAGAAGAGTGAGTGAGCTCCAGGCTCTTTCTTCTAAACCTCCTTTTCTTTCTGTTCATCCTGACAAGGTGGTTTTGAGGACTCGTCCTTCTTTCATGCCAAAGATTGTCACACGCTTCCATATCTGGTAGACCATCACTTTGCCCACCTTCCTTCCGCCTCCGCATCCTTCAAAAGAGGAAGAGAGGCTTCACTGTCTGGACCCAAAACGTGCGCTCTCATTCTATCTTAAGCGCACACAACAGTTCCGAGTGGATGACAAACTTTTTGTTGGCTATGTGAGCGCCAAAAAAGGTTGGGCCGTACACAAACTAACCATCTCTCGGTGGGTCGTTCTGTGCCTCCAAGCATGTTACTCCTTGGCTAAAAACGAGCCTCCTGTGGGGCTGCGTGCCCATTATACCAGGGCTACAGCAGCCACTACTGCCTTGGGACGCGGGGTTCCCTTGCAGGACTTTTGTCAGGCAGCTACGTGGGCCTCGTTGCACACTTTTACTAAGCACTATTGCCTGGAATGCCAAGTCCAGAGAGACGGCTTCTTTGGCCGTTCTGTTCTCCGGGACTTCCTGGTGTAATCTTGGTTCGCAGATCCACCACCGTGGTTGGTATTGCTGGGGTATCTATTCTATGGTAAGGAATATATGTGAGAAAGTGGCTCTATATATACTGGACAATAATGAAGTACAGTGTGTATAGAGTACACAAACCCCAAAAGTATAACAGTGGTTAAAGTCAGGACTGACCTTACTCTCAAAAGTGGTAGCTTGGTCGAGCAGTAAGGCAGTACCAGAGGCCAGTGCAAAGCATTTGTCGTACACACTCAGTCAGCAAAGGATTTCACACACTCAAAGAACTGAACTCCAGGCCAATGGTTTTTATATCAAAAGATATGGGTGTTTTATTTTTAGAACCAACAGGCATAAAAATATATTTTGCTAGATATGAGAACTCTCATGTAATTACTTTGGAAGGAAGCAATAACGTTGGTGAATACAATAGGTAAAGGAGTTGCTGAAGGCAACTCAAGTCTAGACACACTTTAGCATTGAGCTCAGTGGATTGTTACCTTAAAAGTAGAGTTGATTACAGTACAGATTACTTTAGTAGTTCCAGGACTAGATCCTAGATTCAGTCCTGGGGTCTAAGCTGAAACCAGATTAGCAAAAACATTTTAGTTACTGTGGTGAATTTTCAAGAATATAAAGCTGTTTTAAAAGTCGACACTTAGAAACTTTTCAATGACAATCTGGCAATGTTATTCAATGGGAGAAAATTCAGATTGTAGGTAAAGTATGATCGCGTTACTTTTGTAATCCAGTACTGGGCTTCTAGGGCCAGCACTGGGGTCTGAACTTAAAACAGGTAGGAAATTGTGTTTCAGTATTTCATATGATATTTAAAGAATATTTCAAGTTTTCAAAAGTAGACACTTAGAAGAAATTTCATAGAAAAGCAGACAATGGGTTCCTATGGAGAAAATACAGATTACTAGTAAACCCGGTAAGGATTACTTTTGCGGTTCAGTACTGGGCTGCAAGGTACAGTACTGGCTTCTAGCCTACTTGCAGGTGAGTACTTCGGAATTCGGACTTCGGCTGATTTTATGTGAATATTTGCAGTTTTCAAAACTTCACACTTACAAAATGTTCAAGTCAAAATGGGTCAATGTTATTCAACGGCAGGTAAGTGAGTTACCGGTTTCCAGGTGAGTACTTGGCTGGTGAAGTTAAGGTTCCCGGTATAGACTCAGGGGTCCACCAGGGTCAGGTAAGTACAGTTGGTTCCGCCCCAGCAGCGCAGGCCCGGCCGGGTGCAGAGGTAGGTAGGCCCAATGATATCCAATGGGGGATAGGGGGTCTTCGGTTGGTGGCTGCTGGCTAGCAGGCCACGTGGCTGTGGGAGCTGGGCTCCTGGTCACTTGCTCAGGGCAAGGGGGGAAGTAGGGTAGGACAAATGTGGCACAGCCAGCGGCACTCGGGCGGCTGGGTGCAGGGTGCTCTTGAGCTGTTGGGCGCTCAATGTTATCCAATAGGAAAGGTCAAAAAGGAACAAAGGCTGCAGGCTCGGGGACTGAGACTCTCCAGGGATGACCAGCACTTTGAGAGGAAAGTTGGGATCTTGGAGCACAGGTAGGTACCCCAAAGGGAGGCACAGGGGGCTGTAGGGCGCCGGGTGCCTTTGGGTGTCAGAAAAGCTTACCCTCGGCTGGTCGCGATGGTTCTGAGTCTGCAGGCGTCGGCTGGTTTGTCGAGGAGGGTCTTTGGGCACTGGACTTAAGGTCCCAGTCACCGGGGGGATGTCCTTGTGGTCTTGGTTCAGTTGGGCCCGGCCCGGGCTCGGCGGGTGCAGAGTGGGCTGGTCTGGAGCTTCCTGGTTGGCACCAGGTGGGTTGTTGCAACAGAGCCTCTGCTGATGGGAGTCCCAGTCTTTAAGAGGGTCAAGGCAGCTCCTCTGGATGTCCCAAGGTTGCTGTCCGCAGGAGTCACCAGGATTAGGCAGGAGCAGGTTCCAGGATCGACAGGCCGGTAGGGCTGGGGCCAAGTCAGTTGTTGTCGTCCTGTTGTTAGCAGCTGCACAGCGGGTCTTCTTCTTCTTGATCTTCTTTTCGTATCGGGATCTGAGGAAGGAAGGTTCAGGGAGCCCCTAAATACTGAATTGAGGGGTGTTACAGGTAGAGCAAGGACAGGGACCAATGGGTCCCAGTCCTGGGGTGAGTACACCCCCTGTCCTGCTCCTCTCCTGTGGGAGGGGGCAGGAGCCTTGCTGGGATTGGGCAGGGCTCCCCATCTACAAGATGGTCGGAGTCCGGGTTCGTGCTTCACCTCGTCTCCCACACCTGAGTGGTGGGGTTGGCACAGGCTGACACCCCCCCCCCCTTCCTGACGTAGTTTTTCCCGCCAGTCTTCCCGCCAGAGTGGGGGTTAGAACTGGTGGGGGCCAAATACTGGGTACAGCAAATGGTCTGGAGAAGCTCACAGAGGCGGCATGCCTTTGAAGCTTCCCCCTGCCCATCCTGAGGGAGGAGACCTAGCACATCGCCCAGGATGTGCATTGTTGCAGGCCCAGGAGAGCGGGGGCTCTCCACCCAGGGGTCCAGCAACATGTCTGCTGTGTGGCAGCCTCTGCAGCCTCTCAGCCCAGACGTGGATTGGAGGTTAGTTTTTCAGAAAGTATCTCTAAGATGCCTTCGGGTACACTGTACATTAAATCCCACACTGGCATCAGTGCAGGTTTAATGTGCTGAGAAGTTTTGTACCAAACTTGTCATTCTTCAGTGTAGCCATTATGGTGCTGTGGAGTTCGTAATGACAACCTCCCAGCACCATATACTCTTAATGACATCACTGCACTTACAGTGCCCAGGAATAGCCCTGGGTACTGTGGGGGCACAGGGCTCATGCACCTGTGCCCATACCTCTGGCATAGGGCACCCAGCTAGAGGGGTGACTGAAGTATGCTAGGGCAGTGGGTTCTGTGGGCATGGCACACAGGGATGTATGCGCGTATCAAGAGAGAGGACTAGAAAGCTAGTCCGAGTCCCCGTAGTTTATATGTGTTATCAAAAGAGACTAGCTTAAATATGACCAATGTTGTTAGGACTCTCAGCGGTTAAAATAAGGCTTGGGATGTTTAAGGGAGGCGTACTCCGGAGTACGAGGACGGTGCAACAGGTACAAGGCAGGCTCTGACCAGAAAAGCTGGTCAACCCCTTACCGCTTCACTCCTGGAAGCATTGGCTGCAAAATCTAAGTGCATATATGAGAAGGGAATGCCCTCTCACACTTAGAGAAACACCTTAGTGAGTGTAACACATAGCCTGGATTACACTCCTTTTTATCCTGCACTACACTCTATTTTAATAAGGTCCTGAGGAAAGCCAGATTTAGTTTAAGGCACTGGCTGAAACATGTTGATCAACTGATGGATGTAGGAGGTAGTAACTCGCCTCCCTTAAACATCCCCAAGCCTTATTTTAACCGCTGACGGGGGCCCAGTTATTAAAATTTAATTTACCCTCGGGTACTGGGACCCTCGCCAAGCCGTTTTAACTCACACTTCACTTTACACCTCACAATGCACTCTCAGTAAAATACCAGCTCCGCTGTAATCAGGCGTCGCAGCACACCCGGGACACATTAGGTGTCACTGGGTCGGCCCGATGATGAAGCATGCCACCAACCAGGTTGGTGGATGAGGGTTTCATGAACTCACCAACGAGGTGCCTATGACAAATCTAATCAGAGTCCTAACAATATTGGTCATATTTAAGCTAGTCTCTTTTGATAACACACACAGGGATGTATGCCATGTCGACTCTTGGTTTAGTTCTGTACTTAGGCACTCAGCCTGCAAAGGCAGTGTGTGGGTGCCAGGGTACAGGGCCCCTGCCCCTGAGGGTGGCACAGTAAGTGCTGCAGCCGTCAGGGGTCTTCTCTGGTCACCATGCCCTGGGTACCTAGGGTCTATTTACAAGGGGCTAACTGGTGGCCACAGAAGCCAATTGTTTTTTTAGTTTCAGCACAGTTTTAGGAAAGGAACATATGCCCTGGGTACCTGGTTGGCAGGCAACCCAGGGCACACTCCGTCAAAGCACATCAGCAGTTCAGAAAAAAGTGGGGGCATACCAAGGCAAGAAAGATGGCATTTTCTCACACAACCCCCCCCCCCCCAGCCCCCCCAAACGAAAGGTGATGAGACTAACCTTGCCCTAGGGAGTCTTCATTGTCTGAGTGGAAGAACCTGGAAAGTCCATCTGCATTGGCATGGGGGCAGTCCCTGGTCAGTGTTCCACTTCAAAGTCCATACCCTGTGGGAGATGGACCATCTCAGTAGTTTTGGATTTTCCCCTTTTATCTGCATTAGCCATCTGAGAGGTCTGGGTGGCTGGAGCTGCCCAGTCCAGGATGCTCTGGATCTTGGGCTGTAAGGGTTGGACCTGTCCTCCACCAACAAGGTGTCCCAAGTACACCACAGTGCCCTGCCCTATCTGGCATTTGGATGCCTTGGTATTCAGTCCTGCAGATTGCAGGGCTTGTAGAACCTTCCCAAGGTGGATCAAGTGATCCTGCCAGGTGGAGCTAAAGACAGCAATATCATCAATATAAGCTGCACTAAAGGACTCCAATCCAGTCATGACTAGGTTCACCATCCTCTGGAAGGTGGCAGGGGCATTCTTTAACCCAAAAGGCATTACAGTGAACTGATAGTGCCCATCAGGGGTAGAGAATGCACTGGCCCATCTGTTGGGCTGGAAGAGAGGAGATCAGGGAGAGGTTCACTCTCTGCTTCCTGTTCCTCATCATCATCAGTCCCCATCAGCATGGTGAGGTCAGCCCTGTTATTGTAGAGTTTCAGGCGGTTCACATGGATAAACCTTTTGGGTGTCCTGCTGGTGCCCAGGTCCACTAAGTAAGTGACCTCATTCTTATTCTCCAGGATAGGGTAAGGGCCACTCCATCTGTCTTGAAGAGGTCTTGGTGCCACTGGCTCCAAAACCTGCACCTGTTGTCCAGATTCAAATTCAACCATGGCAGCTTTTTGGTCATACCAGTGCTTCTGCAGCTCCTGGC